>NC_057810.1:542063186-542118641 GCF_018294505.1 Triticum aestivum | reverse complement strand
GCAAGACAGATCACCTACTGGTTGAACTGAGGGGGAAAAAAAGAACATAGCAGATTAGGCATACGCTGTTCCTGTGTTTTAGGGCGGTGATTTCCACCAGTATGTACTCCCATCCAATGGAATACAGGTTGCAGTATCGGCTATATCAGATGTGTCATGGACTCGTGCAACAAACACAACAAATAAAAGCACACCATTAGAATATCCAGAAATGAACCAAAGTAAATGCTTGTTCAGTTGTCCTGCCATCAAAGGCTATATATATATATATATATATATATATATATATATATATATATATAAAATTACATTCGCAAATGGCAGAGCGCATGTTACATTTAAGGAGGAACATAAATAATAAGCATTGCAGAAGTGGCTTGTGTTCACTGCTTCAAGCCTTCTTCATCACTCCCTAAGTCTTCTTATTAATCACAATGTTAGTATTCTGTAGGTTCCTCCAAGCGCCAAGCAAAAGGTCAAACAGTTTCTGAACATCGTCGTCATATATGTATTTGATTTCAGTCAACTTCAGGCTTGGGCATTGGAAAGTAAGCGCGTCATCGTATTCTAGAGATGCCCTCTTCAGATTTCCTCCTGTCTTGCTTCCCTTAGAAGCTTCTGGAAGCTTTAGGGAGTAAAATAATTCAGGAAAAGTTTAAGATTGTAAAGCTAGAGCAGAGATCAAGGAACATAGGAAGTACCGTGCAATTTTCAAGTGTAAGCTTCTCTAAACCAGGGGCATTGTTCAGAAAGCATCCCCGCATATCAAACTTGTCACTTAGATCGCATGTGTCAAACAGCAAGGTTCTAATATTATGGAACACAGGGAAAGTATCCGATCCAACATGAAGATTCGCCTGAATTGAGGAATCAAAACATCATCCAGTTCAAATGATGGATACAAGTCTAATGAAATCGTATATAAGTATGGTTTAGTAATCCTAGTATTAATTGCAAAGATAAAAACTCAAATGGCAAGATGCTCAAACACTCTATTTCGTTACAATTGGGGACAGAAGATCCTTTAATAATCAGAAAAAACTAATAAGCAGGAGAGACATACCGGTGCTTGAAAGCCAGTCAGTTTTAAATCTTTCACGTTAATTAGGCTGAAAAGAAGCTCCCATGGCAGTATCTGTATCGAATTGATTATGCAAATGGTGGCTTTGATGAGGAACGGCATCTCGTTTGCTACAACAGCATCCCAATTGTGACTAAAAGAGACCAGCTCCAAGCAAGTAAGAGACGGAACTTTGATAGTCAGCACACTAGGACGGTAAATTGTACAATGCTCAATTGTCAAGCTCTTCAGTGTGCAAGATGCGATTTCTGCATCTTCAAGGACACACCAGTTGAGCTCCAAATCTTCCAAGACCGGGCAGCCAGAACGTAGCTGTTGGGTGAAGGTTTTGTCCAAAGTAATGCCAGAAAGATGCAGCCTGTTGAGGCGTGAAGAACTGGAACCGAAACGTGGTAATTTATAAGAGCAATTCGAATCAATATCCGCCACTTTGGGGAAGCGCTTGATGCCACGGCGTAGCCATTGGTCGGCAAATTTAATCTTTCGTCGAGAAACAGTATGAAACCTGAACATATCCAATGTTGCCGCACTGTGAAACATCAGCAGATTGATGACGAAATCCTCAAACCTAGCACAGTCAGGGCCAGCCTCATCCTCATCCTCGGAATCGGACGCTGAGGTGCGAAACTCCCGCTCGTCTATGTTGAGGCAGGGCATGGAGCACCAGAGGTCCTCCCACCTCCGCGACAGCACGCACGTCTGCACGGCCTGCCGGGCCGTGAGGAACGACATGACAGTGTGGAGGAGGCCATCAGGGAGGTCACTTAGCCTGTCAGCGCTGCCGGCGAGGCGTTTGCCGGAGGCCGCCGTCGTCCGTGCTAGACCAATCGGCTCTGCATCAATGCATCACAGTTCACAAAGTATAGTTTATTCCTTAAAATCGCACTGATCTGAGTGCGCAATGGGGTTAAAAATGGGGGAGACCGTCGAACCTCACCTGGGGCACCTCCTGGCCAGCGCCGGAGAAGGGGGCGGAAATCCCTGGATGCGTGCGCCGAGCTGCCGTCGACGGGGGGAAGACGCCTGAGGAATCCCAAGGGCGGCCCACGCAAGACAAACCCTAGATTTTTTTTTTTTGCATTCCAATTAGAGAGCTTTATTCAACGAACGAACTCCTGGCATCATCAGCTAATAAGCTGGTGAGCAGGAAAGAGGGTTTGGAGCCAGTCCAACTTTCGGTAACCATGAGAGTGCATGCATGTTTTGCATAAAGATGGGCCGGTACATTGGCTGCTCTTTTTACATGCTGAATATCAAAGAAATTAAAAACTGAAGCTAACTCTCTAATCTCTCCTAGTACTGGTGCCACTACAGAAAGACCATAGTGACTAGTTTTCCAGAGATTGACAATCTCCAGGCAATCTGTTTCCATGATCACATGTGAGAAGCCGCATAAGTTTGCAAAGATAACTCCATCCCGCAGCGCCAAAGTCTCACCAATGAACGGATCGGAAACCCCGTGATGGGGCTTACTCCACGCCCCAAGTAATGCAGTACTTGAGCGCGCCACACCTCCTGCACCCACAATGTCTTTGTCCATTCCCACTGCTGCGTCAGTATTGATCTTCACCACTCCATCATCTGGCGGTACCCAGCCATGACCAGGCAGAATGGACGCATGAGCCTCGGTATATCAAGGAGAGCAAGATCCTCCCTGATGCGTTTGACAGTAGAAACCTGGTCGAGCTGTTCGTCATCATGTGTAACCCTGTTTCTTGAATGCCAAATAGACCACGTAACCGTGATCATAATAGCCCTCTCGCTATTAGAAAAAAGCCCATCACAAAGGATATCACGTGACCATGTATTTGGGTGCAGCCGAGGTCTTCGGATGCCAAACATCGAATGAGCTTGATCCCAAAACATCTTGGCATGAGAGCAGTACACTAGAGCGTGCATCAAATCCTCATCCATCGCAAGACAAATATTGCATCTACTGATGACTTTGATATGTCGATGCCGGAGAGTGCATTCATCGGGTAGGATACCTCGGATAACCCTCCACCAGAATACACGTACCTTAGGCAAGACCTTGAGCTTCCATAGTAGTTTCCACATCTGTTCATCGGTCTGTGAGGTATTGGTCACCGTCCCTTCCTCTAGAGCAACACGCTCTTTCCGAGTCACGAGAGCACGGTACGCGGATTTCACAGAGTAGATACCACTTCTTTCATGGGCCCAAGCCAGGAAATCATCACCACCACCATGGCGCAAAGGTATGTTCAGTATAGCTTCGGCTTGTGGTGGAGTAAAAAACTGTCGAACCAACTCTTGCCTCCATGTCCAGTTTCCAGAATCAATAAGTTGATCAACCGTGGCAAGAGTAGTATCACCAGGTATGACCGACGGAGATAAAGTGAAAAGACCCGGGATCCATCGATCCTCCCAAATAGAAATAGAGGCTCCATCGCCCACTCTTTTGATCAAACTAGTTGTAAGTGCTTCCCTTCATGACACAATAGCTCGCCAAATCGCGGAAGCACCCTGTGGAACCGTGGCTTCCATGAACTCACAATCGGGAAAATAGCGTCCTTTCATGACCCTAGCACATAGAGAGTTAGGGTTTGTAATAAATCTCCATCCATGTTTGCCCAAAAGCGCCAGATTGAACAATTCCAAATCACGGAAACCCATGCCACCTCGGGCTTTTGGAGATGCGAGTTTGTCCCATGCCACCCAGTGCAAAGAACTGCGATCAAGAGACCCACTCCACCAGAACTTAGCCATGCTAGAAGAGAGGCTTTTGCAAACCTTTTTTGTTAGTCTGAAACAACTCATACTGAACGTCGGAATGGCTTGGATGACCGATTTTATAAGCGCTTCTCTTCCCGCACAAGTCAGGAGTTTTTCTGCCCATCCGTTCATAAAACTCCGTGATCTTTCACCTATGTGATCAAACGTCTCACTTGTAATACGTCCAACCGCAGTAGGTAATCCCAAGTATTTGCCATTGAACGCCTCCACCATAATTCCCAGTACTAGCTTTAGAGCTTGCCGTCTATCAGTGTGGGTATTAGGCGAGAAGAAAATAGCACTCTTTTCTCTATTCACTGACTGGCCCGAACACAAGGCATATATATGTAAAATCTCGTTCAGTCTGTGAGCACTTTCTTCCGTTGCACTAATGAAAATAAGACAATCATCGGCAAAAAGCAAATGACTCACCCACGGAGATCGAAAGGACACTCTTATACCTCTGTCCACATTAGGACCACCATGGAAATTGAGCAGCGAGGTAAGGCCTTCCGCACATAAGAGAAAGAGGAAAGGCGAAACAGGGTCCCCTTGTCGTAAACCGCATGACGGAGTAAATCATGGTTGTAGTTCACCATTCACTCTCACCGAGAATCTGACCGAAGTTACACACCGCATGATCAAGTTCACAAAATATCTGCTAAAACCAAGCTTGAGCATGATTGCCTCCAAGTAATGCCACTCGACGCGGTCATAGGCCTTCATCATATCCAGCTTGATAGCACAAGTATAATTCTTCCCCTTCTTCCGCCTCCTCATAGTATTGACGCTTTCAAAGGCTACAACCACATTATCAGTAATCAAGCGCCCGGGGACGAAAGCACTTTGTTCCTCTCCCACCACTGCATCCATAATCTCTTTCATTCGGTTAGTAATCATCTTAGCCCCAATCTTATAGGGCACTGGACACAAAGAGATGGGTCGGTATTGAGTAATATTTTGTGGGTTTTTTACCTTGGGGATAAGAGTAATCGAGGTGTCATTGAAGCCCACCGGTAAATCACCACCATTCAAAAAACCAAGGATAGCCGGCACCAGGGCACCTTGAACAAGGTTCCAGTGCCTTTGAAAGAAACCTGCAGTAAACCCATCGATTCCAGGAGCTTTTGAGGGTGACATCTGAAAAAGTGCAGTCCGGACCTCCTCTGGCTCGAATGGTTTACTCAGGAAAGCGTTCATGTTCTCGTTCACGCGCTCCGGAACATACTGCAACAGCTCGCTCATATCATTAATTCCTTGGGACGTATATAAGTTTTGATAGAACGCCTGCACCTCCGCCTTATCTTCAGCTTCAGACTGACAAAAGGACCCATCTGAATGTTGAAGATTGGCGATCCGATTCAGCCGCTTCCGCTGCGCTGCTTCAGCATGGTAATAAGTAGTGTTTCGGTCTCCTTTGCGCAACCAAGGCACACGAGAACATTGCTTGAACCATATCTCCTCTTGCCGCAGTGCTTCTCGAAGTTTCAGCACCGTGGCCTTCTCCTCCTCGGTTGGTCCTCTGCCTATAGACTGCTGTCGCAAGAGCTCCAGCTTCTTCTGTAATTTCTTAACTTTCGTGGCTAGGCAGCCGAACTCACGAGCGCCCCAAGTTCCCAGGTCACTCTGAAGCTGAGTTAAAGTGGCCTGAATACCTGCAAGTCCCTGTCCCTGACAGTGTTTGTTCCACACCTCCGCTACAAAAGCATCATAATCCACATGGGACTGCCAAACGTTCTCATACCGAAAGGGTTTCGCCCCTCTTCTCCGCTGCTTCTCTTCGGTATGAACCGCGATCAAACAATGGTCTGATTCGACCATGCTAATGTGACGAACTCGCACATGTTCAAACATTTGTAAGAACCCTTCATTTGCCAAAACTCTGTCAAGACGGGCTTTAACATTCATATTGCCCGCCTGCCTGTTATCCCAAGTATAGGGTAAGCCCGTGTAACCAAGATCTTGCAAAGAGCAATCTTCCACGGTTTCCCGAAACGCACGCATCTGCCATTCCGGTCTTGCGGCCCTACTAAAGTGCTCTGAACTATACAAGGTCTCATTAAAATCACCTAGGCACAACCAAGCTTGATGTGGAATCGCATGCAAAGCCCTCAAACATCTCCAGGTGTGGTGCCTATCCTCACTTCTCGGTTCACCATAGAACCCTGTTAATCTCCACACCCGAGCAAGCGAGTCAGCTTCCCTGACCATTACATCAATATGGCTGGGACTGAAATTTTTCAGCTCAACATTAACCTCTTGTGACCAAAACAGGCCTATACCACCACTCAGACATGAACTGTCCACCGCAAAACACCCCGCAAACCCCAGATTAGACTGCAGACTTTCCACCCTCTTTGCCCTGATCTTTGTTTCCATAACAAAGAGCAGCGCGGGCCCTTCTTGCTTCACAAAATTGCGAAGCTCTCGAACTGCCTCGGGGTTCCCAAGCCCCCGGCAGTTCCAACTTAGGCATCTCATTGACCTAGGCAGGGCTGCCCCGCAGCCGCTGCCAAATTTTCAGAAGATGGGGGTGTAGGCTTCTTCTTTTTGGGATCAGGTTCTGTGCGAGTAGCATCACCATATGCATCTCCTTCCAGGTCAACCGATCCATCTCTTTTCTGCATAGCAAATACCACCATAGTCGTAGGGGCGCCACCGGTTACCAGATTGCTAACATTACTTGGCAAGGCCAGTGGACCAACCCTCCGATAAACTTTCTCTTGCTGAGGTCCACCCTTTCTCTTCGGATTGTCTCTCTTCTTAACTGGGGAGGTGACTTCAGCATAAGTAGCCTCTTTATGACTTGACGAGGAGGCATCTTTCTTGTTCGATGTAGAATGCTGGGGTTCCTTGAAAGATCCATCACTCGAGCCGGCCGGTTTCCTATCCTCGGTCGCCCTCAGATTGGTGCCAAAAGGCAGATTTCCGTTCTCATCGCGGGTACCTGGGGTAGGACAAACGAGATCAGAGTGGCCTAGTCGACCACACGAAAAACAGAAGTTCGGGACTTATTCATACTGGATATCATACCAGTCCCTGGATTTCCTCTTTGCCGAATTGATCAGTATCCATCTGCGTAAGGGCTTGCTCACGTCGGTCATAACCCTAGCTCTCAAAAATCCTCCCACCGGATCAAACTGGACTGACGTTGCGTCCTTATCTATTTGTTTAGCAATCACTTTACCCCATGCCTCCGTTCGCAAGTTGAATGGCAGATTAAGAACCCTAGCCCACAAATGCAGTTTTTCAAACCTTAAATCTGACGGCCTCATGCAGTCTTCAAAATCTGTTAAGATTACTGCATGCCGACTCACATGCCAAGGAGATCCTTCCCGCACGCGATCACGTTCACGACGGTTCTCAAACTCCGCCACAAAACTATTCTCCCCCACGGGCTTGAAGAACAAACCCCTAGGGTTTCCCCAGGCCGGTCTCAAAGCATTAGCAATCGTCTGTATGTGTAGCACCTTGCGATGAAGTACCTTGCCTGCTATCGCCCACTTTCGCTGGACTCCTTCCTCCAGATCATCCACCACCAGAGGGGTGGCTTCTTCCTCTGTCAGATCCAGCTTTCCCATGGCCTCCTCCAAACCTGCCCTTTCCGTGCGAGGCGACTGCTGCCCCCTTGCGCTGCCACTTGGATCCGTGGATGTCGCCATCAGTGGACCAAAGAGATGAGCGCCCCGCTGACAAAGGCCGGCGATCGCCGCTTGTCCACCGAAACCCTAATCGCCTCCACAAGAGCTCCTAGTTTTTCGGGGAAGTCGATGCTCCAGTCAGTTGGTACTTCTGTGGCTTAGCTTGGCCAAGAGTGTTTGTTACGTTTCAAAATAGATCATCCAACTTTATACTAATTTTAGTACAAAATTGGTACAAAGTTGGGTCATTCCTGGATGTGAGAGAGTTCGGGTCGCCCCGTGGGCGACCAGGGGGAAACCCTAGCCGCCGGCGCCCGTACTTCCCCACATCTCCTTCATCCTCGCCGCCGCCAGCAGCTCCGCAGGGCGAAGCCTGGCCGGCAGGGGCGGCGGCGGGGCTCCCTTCCACTTCGCACGAATAGGCCGGCGCGGGATGGCCGTTCGAGAGGAGGCGCCAGACTTTTGCGGGGTGCGGCGGCGCTGCAGATGGATCCTGGCCGCGACGTGCGCAGCGCGTCGGCGGTTGGGGTTCGTGCTCGCAGTGTGGTGCGGCCACTGGATCTGGTGGTCGCGTGCGCCGTCGGTATCGGGTTAGATCCTTCTGGATCCGGTGCCTAATCGTCGTTGGCCAACGCAGGATGGTGGCTTTCGTCGCTGACCAGGTCGGGTTTTCATTGATCCGGCGCCTGGATGGATCTACGCCGGAGGTGTTAAGCCTTATGGTGCTTCCCTCTCTGGAGTTTTCGGGTCTTGGCTGCTGCCAGATCTGAAGCAGATGCAGATTGGTGGTACAGGAAGAGGACTGGAGGAAACTTTGGTCGGCTAGCTCGGCCCGGCATCGGCGACGGCTTTGACGTCGTTACCCATCTTGAAGGTGAAGTCGAGGTCCCTCCTATCCACCTCCGTCCCCTTCTCGGACAAAAGTCCAAAATCCATCTTGGATTGGAAGTCGGCGGCGCCCTTTGCGTCGTAACCTCCATGGAGGCGCCGTCTTGGGAGGTTTGGGCGTTCGGGGGGGGGGGGGAGTTGCTATGGTGAAGGTGTGACAGCCTAATTTTTGGCCCTTTCTTTTTCTTTTGTTTTTCCGAGGTTTTTGCTTGAGTTTTTCTTTTTCGTGGCTTTATGGTCTGGAAACTGAAGAAGATGCCCTCTTCTTTGCTTCCAGAGTGGCTTGTCATTCCCAAAATCTTTTCCTAGACCCTGTCATTTTCATCCTAGCCCAAATCCCAATATTCTTTTTATTGGGAATATTCCTTTTCTATTAAAGGAATAACTCCAATTTCCCTAGGTTGTGAAGCAACCTATATTTCCATCACTCCAAAAATTCCCAAATAATTCTCATAAATTTCTTGGGTCATATAGTGATCAAATATGGCAAAAATTTTCATTGCCATGTTCAAAAATAATTCCCCAATATTCCTTTTTCTATTCTGCCCTGAATGGCACTTTTTGAAGGAAGTGTCATTTATATTTCTCCTATTGACTCCCAACCTTTTTGGCATGTTTATATGTTCAAATAATTGTCCCATGCACAAGTTCAAATTCATTTGCCTAGCCAATCTTCCTCAATGATTTTTCAAAGTTTCTGTCAAACAGAAAGCTTTGTGAAGGAAGTACTAGCTGGGAGTATCCAAATGCATTGAACTTTTGCACACTCCTTAATGTGCTCATATTAACCCCTTCCACCCATTTTCAGCCCCATCCTATCATCTATGTGAGCACAAGAGCAAATCTTTGATTCTGGCATTATTTTCAGGTTGTGAAGCAAGTATATTTTATATTGATTCAAAAATCCTGATAAATTACCAGATCATTCTTATACCCATAAAACATCTCTCCACCCATTTTGGCATCATTTCAATTAGCCATTTGATCACCAATATTATTTCAAGCTTCTGATTAGAAGAGATGTTTGTGAAGCAAGTGCCATTTTGGCTTGGCCATTTGGCATGGGCTTTTTACAACATCTTCATATGACCAAATGATCAAGCTTTGCCAAATTTGAGCTCAAGTGGACACTCCATGTGAGTGCACCATCATGATCTTCATTTCTAGACCATTTTGGCAGTTGCAAAGCAACTGCAGTAAATCTTGATCCCTTTGCCCCCAAAACCTCCAGGACCATAGTCCCTCCATAGCTAAACCCCCCAGACAACAATTCTACCATTCACTCTCTCTGGTTTTACCTCTAGAATGTTGCCAAGTTTGCCACAGCAAACTTGTGGAGCTTGGTTTACTCCACTATCTTTGTCTCTGCCTGTATATTTAACTTAGTAATACTCACGCTGGAAGGACTAGGCGGTAGTCATGATTTAGCCTCAGTAAAAACTCCAAAGCGCGCCATGCCAGTGGTGACCGCGAGGCCAGCCAGCCAAAACGGTGGTCTAGCCACTATTGGCCTCGGCATCGTCGCTCCGGCCGGTTCTGGCTTGTCCCCAGGTGTCAAACAGCTCAGCATCGTCGTCCTCTTCACCCTGGACCCCTCTCCCCCTCCGTCAGCTTCCTCGCCGACGCTCTCCGATGAACGCCCACGGGAGCACTGTGGCCGACATCGCATTTATGGCGCCCGACCTCTTCATCTGCTCCCCTCGTCTCCGTGACCCCTGAGCCTCGTCTGCGTCCTCCCTCGTCGCCTTGCCACCCCTCTCCGTGACCCTTGGCCGCACGTGCCCATCGCTGGAGCACGGACACGTAGCCGCGGACAAGCCACGGCCTCCCCTCCTCGCCCCGGCTATAAATGGCTACCCCGAGCCCTCCTGAGCTCACCTATCGCATCACCACTTCCCCAGGAGCCCTCCCATGCACTCGCCTGAGCTCCTGGAGCTCTCCTCGACCCCCATAGCCGCCATGGCCGCCGCCCCCTCTGGCCTAAATTCGACCGAAGCCGAGCCCTCCTCCACCTCTAGCCACCACAATTGCCTTCCCCACACTTCGACAAGTCTCCCCTGCCCTTCCTCTCGTTGCTGGTGCCCCTCTAGGGCCGTGCTCCTCGACCAGCCGCCGCCTCTTAGTCCCCGTCACCGCGGCCTCTTCTCCACTCTAGCTCTCCCCGGCGCCAGCTCTCCCTCTGGATGGGCGCGGTGCAGCCGCCCGAGTCCGCCGGTGCCCTCTCCCTGGCCGGAGACGGCCGGAGCCGCCGTGCCCAGCGCCAGCAGCGCCCCTGCCTCGCCCCTCCCCTGTTCTCGTCGGGGAAGAAGAAGGAGAGCGGGAGGAGGGCGTTGACTATCAGCGTGGGCCCCGCGGGCCCCGCGTGTCAGCCACACAAGCCGGCCCCGCCTCTGCCCCTTTGACCGGTCGTCGCCACGTCAGCGTAAGTGGAGACTTAATCCCCAAAATACGCTTTCACTTTTTTTGTTCAGGCCCCTGATTGAAAAGATTTTCACTACAGATGGGTCCCTGGCAGAAAAATGTCCATAACTTTTTATCCGTAACTCCAAATAAGGTGAAACCAATGCCCACTTCTTTGTTTCGTCGAGCCCGTTCTGTTGATTTCATTTTCACTATGGTTTGACACTGTGAAAATAACCTTTATGCCCTTGCCCTTATTCAGCCCCCTCCGAGAGAGAATGTTTTTCGGCGATTCGTTCCGCGAGTTTCTCGCACTTCTCCCCGGTGATTTCTTCATCCCCAGGCAAGCCACAATACCCACTTGCCTGATAGTCATGCAGTAGCCATGGTTTACAACTTGAATATTTAGTAAATGTTTGCTTGTTGAAAAGATGGTTATCGTTGTTCCGGTGATGTTCAGATTTGTATGTTCACTTTTGTGCTATGTTGTCTTGTACTCTGTGATCAGGTTATACCTGCTAGTATTACCTTTCTTATGTTTATGCTTGCTAGCAGTACATGTTGATGTTGGAGATGGTCATGCTAGTCAGTATGTGATGCTCAGTGGATCTGATTTATTGTTGATATGGTGGAAAGTTATGTGATACTCTCATGATGATGTTGATATCATGTTCATGCATTTTATCATGGCTCAGCATATTTGCATTCAAGTTAACTGGATTAAATTGAACTTGAACAATTGTTGGCTGAGTCATGGTGCCGCTGAATCGATGCTGACCAGTGCAACCACACTTACCTGTATGGGACGGTCCTAACTGGGTCTATTTTCGTGCCTCTCGACGGTACCTCCAACGAGGGAAGGTTATGGGCGTGCTGTACCCTGGCCCGGTAAGCAGGCATAACCTTGTGTGCCCGTAGTTGTTATAGCCGGCGGATCCCCGTGTGGGATCGTTTATGTTTTGGCCACGGCGGTGGTCGTTGTGTCTGAAGGTAGACACGGGGCCACCCATGACTTAGCCCAGTGGGGAGTGAGTCGGAGTGGCCGGGAGAGTGTCATGGCAGTAGGATGGTTTTGTCGGAACACCGTTGGTCCACCCGAATGGGAGTGCGAGGCCATGGGTTCTGTAGTGTGGGTACAGTGTACTAACCTCTGCAGAGTGTATATTAAATCTATCGATAGCCGTGCTCGCGGATAAGGGCCCAGGTCGAAAGTAGGTCACACCATGAGTCAACAGTAATAAGAATAATGTGCTTAATAACAATGAGATAAGTGGGTTGTGATCGTCGTAAGGATCACGGTCCAAGTGTTGGTCGGGTTGTGATCGCCGTAATGATCATAGTTTGGGGCCAAGTGTCGGTCGGGTGGTGATCGCCGTAAGGATCACAGTTTGGGGCCAAGTGTTGGTCGGGTGGTGATCGCCGTTGTTGGGGAACGTAGTAATTTCAAAAAAATTCCTACGCACACGCAAGATCATGGTGATGCATAACAACGAGAGGGGAGAGTGTGTCCACGTACCCTCGTAGACCGAAAGCGGAAGCGTTAGAACAACGCGGTTGATGTAGTCGTATGTCTTCACGGCCCGAACGATCAAGCACCGAAACTATGGCACCTCCGAGTTCTAGAACACGTTCAGCTCAATGACGTCCCCAGTACTACGATCCAGCAGAGTGTCGAGGGAGAGTTCCATCAGCACGACGGCGTGGTGACGATCTTGATGTTCTATCGTCGCAGGGCTTCGCCTAAGCACCGCTACAATATTATCGAGGAGGACTATGGTGGAGGGGGGCACCGCACATGGCTAAGAGATCAAGAGATCAATTGTTGTGTCTAGAGGTGCCCCCCTTCCCCCGTATATAAAGGAGCAAGGGGGGAGGGGGCGGCTGAGGGAATCCTGGATTTGGGGGTATCCGGACAGCCGAACTATATACTCTGGCCGGACTGTTGGACCGTGAAGATACAAGACTCAAGACTTCGTCTTGTGTCCGGATGGGACTCTCCTTTGCGTGGAAGACAAGCTTGGCGATCCGGATATTATATTTCCTTCTTTGTAACCGACTCCATGTAAACCCTAGCCCTCTCTGTTGTCTATATAAACCGGAGGGTTTAGTCCTTAGAGACAGAATCATGATCATCATAGGCTAGCATCTAGGGTTTAGCCTCTATGATCTCGTGGTAGATCAACTCTTGTAACACTCATATCATCAATATCAATTAAGCAGGAAGTAGGGTTTTACCTCCATTAAGAGGGCCCGAACCTGCATAAACATTGTGTCCCTTGCCTCCTATTACCATTAGCCTAAGACGCACAGATCGGGACCCCCTACCCGAGATCCGCCGGTTTTGACACCGACATTGGTGCTTTCATTGAGAGTTCCTCTATGTCGTCACCGCAAGGCTTGATGGCTCCTTCACTCAACAACAACATAGTCCAGGGTGAGACTTTCCTCCCCGGACAAATCTTTGTGTTCGACGGCTTCGCGCTGCGGGCCAATTCGCTTGGCCATCTGGAGCAGATCGACAGCTACGCCGCTGGCCACCAGGTCAGGTTCGGAAACTTGAACTACACGACCGATATCCGTGGAGACTTGATCTTCAACGGGTTCGGGCCTGCGCCAGGAGCGCCGGGCAGTCACGATGAGCACAGCTTAGACCTGCTGTCGGACAATGCTCGGAATATCGCCCCTGCTGTCGGTGTCAAAACCAGCGGATCTCGGGTAGGGGGTCCCGATCTGTGCGTCTCAGGCTGATGGTAACAGGAAGCGAGGGACACAATGTTTACCCAGGTTCGGGCCCTCTCAATGGAGGTAAAACCCTACTTCCTGCTTGATTAATATTGAAGATATGAGTAGTACAAGAGTAGATCTACCATGAGATCGTAGATGCTAAACCCTAAGAGCTAGCCTATGATGGTATGATTGTAATTGTGATCGACCTTCTAAGGACCAACCTCTCCGGTTTATATAGACACTGGAGAGGGCTAGGGTTTACATGGAGTCGGTTACAAGGAAGGAAACACAATATCTGGATCGCCAAGCTTGCCTTCCACGCAAAGGAGTGTCCCATCCGGACACGGGCCGAAGTCTTGAGTCTTGTATCTTTACGCTTCAATAGTTTGGACGATGTATACAGTCCGGCTGTCTGGATACCCCCTAATCCAGGACTCCCTCACCTGCAGAAGCTCCGGACCTAAATCCGGAGCAGATTGTTGGCTTCAGCCCCCATGCATACAATGCGGGGGTGTTCGGCCGTTTATATATATGCAATCCGAAAGTTAGCTGTCGGTGTCAAAACCGGCGGATCTCGGGTAGGGGGTCCCGAACTGTGTGTCTAGGCGGATGGTAACAGGAGACAAGGGATACGATGTTTTTACCCAGGTTCGGGCCCTCTCGATGGAGGTAAAACCCTACTCCTGCTTGATTAATATTGATGATATGGGTAGTACAAGAGTAGATCTACCACGAGATCGGAGTGGCTAAACCCTAGAAGCTAGCCTATGGTATGATTGTTGTTCGTCCTACGGACTAAAACTCTCCGGTTTATATAGACACCGGAGAGGGCTAGGGTTACACAGAGTCGGTTACAATGGGAGGAGATCTTCATATCGTATCACCAAGCTTGCCTTCCACGCCAAGGAAAGTCCCATCCGGACACGGGACGGAGTCTTCAATCTTGTATCTTCATAGTCCAGGAGTCCGGCCAAAGGCCTTAGTCCGGCCATCCGGACACCCCCTAATCCAGGACTCCCTCAGTAGCCCCCGAACCAGGCTTCAATGATGACGAGTCTGGCACGTAAGTTGTCTTCGGCATTGCAAGGCGGGTACTCCTGCAAATTCTTTGTATCCGTCGAATAGTGTCTGGCTTCTAGTGCGTGCTGTCCTCCTTAGCTTCTGTGCCCCATAATGACCATCTTCCACGCGTCAAACGAATGCGAAAAGCCAGGGGGTTTTCTTTTGACTTACCACCCCGGTTGCGTTAATGAGCCGCCCATAAAAGAGACGGGGATTTAGATCCAATTCACACCATCTTCCCTCCGCGAGTCTTCATCAGAGCGCCTCTGACAGAGATCCATTCCATCATGGCCAGTCGGTGCCGCTCCTCCTCTCACGCCTCCAGCCCTCAGCCCGAAGATTGGGGGCGGTGTTCCATCCCGCATAGCAAGTTAGTAGTGCTTCAGTCCAAGGGGCTTCTCCCCCCAGCATATATGGTCCCAGTTCGAGCCGGGATCGCTGTCTATAGCGGTGGAGAGCAGGCGGAGGGCGTTCCCAACCCCTCTCATGGAGAGCGGGTATGCCTAGTCCCTTATTTGATGAGAGGACTAGGATTTCCAATTCATCCATTTCTCCGAGGGTTGCTAGAGTTCTACGGCCTCCAGCTACATAACCTCACGCCCGCCTCCATTTTGCACATCGCGGGCTTCGTGGCCCTCTACGAGCTGTTCTTGGGTGTTGATGCCCATTTCGCGCTATGGAAGAGGTTGTTTTGCCTTGTGCCCCGTTCTTAGGAGGGGTCTATTTATCAGGTGGGCGGAGCCAAACTATGGCGCATCACCGGGACCGGATATCTATCCGGCACCCCAAAGAGGGCGTCCGAAGACTGGCCCTCGGAGTGGTTTTATATAGATGACCCCCCCCCCCTGCCGGACCCTGTACGGATCGGTCTCCCTGAGTTCAATAATGCCCCGTTGACGAAGCGCCTGAGTTGGCGCCCACGGAACCCTCAAAGGGAAGCTGACAGGGACGTCCTGTACCTGATGAGCCGGATAAGGTTGTCGGCTCATTCCAGATTGACCATGATTAAGGTCATGGCCATATGCATTATGCGAGGGGTGCAGCCGCTTCAATACAGAGGCCACCCCATGTGGGATTTCAACGGAGAGGATGACGCTACCCGGTGCGGTCGCAAGGGGCCAGATTCGGCCGCCGCTTTAACGAGAATCTTATCCGCTCTGTACAAGGGGGAAGAGAAAGAATTCCTTCGTGTCAACCCGGAAGGTGGATTCTCTATGTACAATCCTCCTAGTTGGGTGAGCGGACACTTTCACTTGCCCATCCATTTTTGAAATTCCTGTAGTTGAGTACTTAGACTAGTAATGTTTAAACGCAGGAGCTGCGCCAGGCTGTGAAGGAAATAAACATCCCTGCTCCACAACCCGAGGACCCGGAACGGTCCCTCGATCCGGACTCCCAAGAAGATCCGAACTTATGCGTGGAGTTGATTGATGGAGTATTTCATCAATTGAGCAAGGATAACTCCTTAGTAGCCATCACGACCGACTATCCCGGACTACTTCCAGCTTCCAAGGTAACTAAGACCGAAGTCCCAGTATTCTACTGTTTTATCTTGCATGCCGTGTATTAACAGTGTTTCGCAGGGTAAATCCTTGAGGCGGAAGGCCGAGCCCACGGTGGGCAGCGAACAAGGGCCGCTGAAGCCAGGCGGGCAAAAAAGAAGTGCGGACCAGATCGAGATTCCGGCGCAACGGTATGGCATGCGGATTTAACGCCTAGGGTTTATGCCCTTGAGTCTTACTAATGCTCATGATTTTCTTAGAAAGAAGAGAGCCCGCCGGACTATGTCCGCCGGCCAAGGTTCGAGGTCGGGTCCGGAAGCGGAGGCGTACACGGGACGCGCCTCGGGCGCTCCTCTGACAGAGGGCGCCGATGGGCTATCTGCCACCAATTCAGAGGTGGAGAGTTCTCTGAACCACAGGCGTCGCTGGACTGTTCTTCGTGACACGTGTTTTTCCCCAGAGGTGTTGGACGCCTTTAATACAGGAGATGCATATCTCCGTGCTGCTCAAAATGGTCTAGCCAGAGCCACGGAGCAGTATGTGAAAGACATACAGGTAAGTAAAATTGAAGGTTATATATGTCAGTAGCCCCCGAGACTTGAAATACTGAAGATAATTGTTTGAAGGATCATGTGATATGCAGTGTCTTACAAAGAAGAACACGCAATTGTCCCAGGAGCTCGAAGAGTGCAAGGCTCAGCTCGAGGCCGCATTGTCCACTTCAAAGAATGTCAAGGGGACGCCCGTAGGTAATATATGCTTCGAAAGGTACTTCCGTTTTGAAATGCGGCAGGCGTGCAACCCTGACGATAATAATGCAGATGAGGCCGGAGTAAATCCGGACAAGCAACAACTGCTACGCCAACTAAAGGCTGGCAAGAGCATGCTGACAAGGGTGAGGCAAGAGAAGAACAAGCTTCAAGACGCCAATACACAGCTGGGCGAGGAACTGAAAGATGTCCGTGTTCAGCTGTCTTCTGCCGTGAAGGAGAATCGGCGACTTTGACGCGGCATTTTTAGTAAGTGCTTGAACGAATCTTCAAAAAAAGAATTCAGCGAGGAAGTCGATTGACAGAGCTATGTCTGTAGGTCTGCTGACGGGTTGTCCGGCGGAGGAAATGCCCGGTTCATCGGGAGACCTTCTTCCCGAGCTGTTGCAACTACACGAACAAGTTCGGCAGGCAATGCAAAGCGTCATCCAGGCTATGTGGCCATCCCTCTCCGTGCCCGAAGGCCTTGAGGAGCTTACTAAGAAGCTGGAGGGAGTGCGGCAGCGCTTCCGGTTGTGGAAGATATCGTCTTGCCGTCAAGGTGCCAGGGAGGCCTGGGCCATGGTGAAGACGCGATACACGAAGGCTGACCCAAACCACATGGCCGAGGTCGGCCCTATAGGTCCGGACGGAAAGGAGATCCCGGTCAGCTTAGCATATGGCCAGGTGGAGCTGGCTGCAAAGTATTCCCAACAGGACTGTAAATTAGACCGCCTGTTGGATGGCATTGAAGAAGAATATGCTGAGTCGAATTGACTCTGTAAAAATGACATAAAAAATGCCTTCTAGCCGGATTGTAGATCGTTTGTCATTGCGGACCTTTTCGCTTCGACCTCTGGACCCTATAGTCCGGAGTGTGTCTGAATACCCTCTCGGTTATGTAAGAACCGGGGCATGCATGGAGACAAGGCGTAGGGGTCATAAGTGCTTTAGCAGACAAGTGCCCAACTAGTTATGTTATATTACATGGTTAGTAAGAAACATCTTCCAGAGAGAATAGTTTCGTTAGGGGTTCCTTTCCCTAGGAGGCATGCCCTAAAGTGCATGTCCGAACTGCCGGAAAGAGCAGAAAAGCATCTGGGGGCAAATGAATAAATACGAAAGATCATCTTTTAGTTCACCGACCGAATATTCCCTTAAGAACGCTAGCTTTCGGCGTCACCCAGTCCGAGGTACACATCCGGCTGACCCGGCAGTAACAATCACAGAGGTGCTCCCTTTACCACCTAGCCGAACGAACGGGAACGTAGGCGTAAGCACAGGAGCCAGGCAACCCAGCTTGGCCAAAACTTAAGTCATACCGATGCATATAATGGTGTATAAAAGGTTCATGCGGAAGCATCACACATGTTTTGGGCATGAGGCCCGTTTGATATAAACTTCTTGGTAAAGAAGCCCCCAGGTATTATGAGCGCAGGTAGCGCGTCGGGTATGTGCGAATAATGAACAGGCAAGCCCCTAAGGGCTTGTGACAAAAAAGGGGAGGGAGAAGGAACAAAATCCCGGACTGCCAAAAATAAAAATAAAAATAAAAATAAAACAAAGGGACGAGGGAAGGAAACGAACACGGAGTCCGGTGCTAGGCGTAGAACCTTCGTAGGCGTGCTGCGTTCCATGGGTTCGGCTCGAGTCGGTTATCCGATGCGTTTCGCAGACGGTACGCTCCGCCGGTCAGTACTTGGTCGATTATGAAGGGGCCCTCTCATTTGGTCTTTAATTTATCCTTTTTCTTGTCCGGCAGGCATAGAACTAGTTCGCCAACGTTATAGGTTTTGGCCCGTACTTCTCTGCTTTGGTATCTTCGAGCCTGCTGTTGATAGAATGCGGAACGAGCTTTTGCCACATCGCGCTCCTCTTCCAATGCATCCAAGATGTCTTGCCGATCGAGCTCGACTTCTCTTTCTTCGTACATGTGCACTCGAGGTGAGTCATGGATTAAGTCGCATGGCAGTACTGCCTCTGCGCCATATACCATAAAAAATGGTGTGAATCCGGTAGTGCGATTTGGCGTGGTCCGCAGCCCCCAGAGTACAGAGTCAAGCTCCTCTACCCAGTGCGTGTTAGATTCCTTGAGGGATCACACTAGTCTGGGTTTGATGCCGCTCATGATGAGACCATTGGCCCGTTCGACTTGACCGTTAGTTTGAGGGTGATAGACTGAAGCATAGTCGAGCTTGATGCCCATGTTTTTGCACCAAAGTTGGACTTCATCGGCCGTGAAGTTTGTGCCGTTGTCGGTTATGATGCTGTGGGGGACTCCGTAACGGTGTACAACCCCGGATATGAAGTCTATCACTGGTCCGGATTCGGCCGTCTTTACAGGCTTGGCTTCTATCCATTTGGTGAATTTGTCCACCATGACCAGTAGATACTTTTGCTTGTGGGTTCCTCCTTTAAGGGGTCCGACCATGTCAAGCCCCCAGACCGTGAAAGGCCAGGTAATGGGTATAGTTTGTAGGGCGGTAGGCGGCATGTGGCTTTGGTTGGCGAATAACTGGCAACCAACACATCGTTGCACTAAGTCCTGAGCGTCTGCCCGGGCCGTTGGCCAATAAAATCCGGTACGGTAGGCCTTGCTTACAAGGGCCCGGGCTGCGGCGTGGTGCCCGCCAAGTCCGGCATGAATTTCAGCCAAAAGGTCTCGCCCTTCCTCTTCGGAGATACACCTTTGAAGGACTCCGGTTGTGCTTTTCTTGTAAAGCTCTCCCTCGTGGACTTTGTAGGCTTTAGATCGCCGCACTATGCAGCGGGCCTTGTTTTGGTCCTCGGGAAGTTCTTGCCTAGTTAGGTAGGCTAGGAATGGTTCTGTCCAAGGGGCAATGACTGCCATTATTGCGTGGGCTGACGGCGTTATTTCATTGGCGGAGCCCCCAACTGTGTCAGAATGTTCGGTGAGGGGCGGTGTAGTTGTGTCCAAGTTATCATTTCCGGATTCTCCTTCCCATGATACGTATGGCTTGAAGAACCTTTCTAGGAAGATGTTGGGAGGGACGGCCTCGCGCTTGGCACCAATGCGTGCCAACACGTCTGCTGCTTGGTTATTTTTCCCGGGCTATGTGATGAAATTCAAGCCCCTCAAACCGAGCTGACATCTTTAGGATGGCGTTGCGGTAAGCTGCCATTTTCGGATCCTTGGCGTCGAAGTCTCCATTTATTTGGGATATTGCGAGGTTTGAATCCCTGCGGACCTCTAGGCGCTGAATGCCCATGGAGACTGCCATCCGGAGGCCATGTAAAAGGGCCTCGTATTCGGCTGCGTTGTTGGAATCCATGTACATTATCTGAAGTACGTATTGGACTGTGTCTCCGGTTGGGGACGTCAGAACGATGCCAGCCCCCAGGCCAGCCAACATTTTGGAGCCGTCAAAGTGCATGATCCAGTTGGAGTATGCGCCGTACTCTTTAGGGAGTTCGGCTTCAGTCCATTCGGCGATGAAGTCGGCCAAAACCTGCGACTTAATAGCTCACCTTGGCTTGTAGGTTATGTCGAACGGGAGGAGCTCGATGGCCCATTTGGCAATCCGGCCCGTTGTGTCGCGGTTGTTTATAATATCATTAAGGGGTACTTTGGATGCCACTGTTATGGAGCACTCTTGAAAGTAGTGTCGCAGCTTCCGGGATGCCATGAACACCGCGTACGCTATCTTTTGATAATGCGGGTACCGTGACTTGCATGGAGTTAGTACAGTGGATACGTAGTACACTGGTTTTTGGAGGGGGAACTTGTGTCCGTCCGCTTCTCGTTCGACGACGAGCACCGCGCTTACAACTTGATGGGTTGCCGCGATGTATAATAGCATTGGTTCGCCCGTGTTGGGCGCGGCCAGGACCGGACTTGTTGCCAGTATGGCTTTTATTTCTTCGACTTCGGCCGTGGCGGCATCCGTCCACTCGAAGTGGTCGGTGCACCGCAGGAGGCGATAGAGGGGTAATGCCTTTTCTCCTAAGCGGGAGATAAAGCGGCTTAGAGCCGCCACGCATCCTGTCAGTTTTTGTTTGTTTGAGGTCCTTTGGGGTATCCAATTGTGACAGAGCTCGGATCTTGGCTGGGTTTGCTTCAATTCCTCTACCAGATACGATGAAGCCCAAGAGCTTTCCGGCTGGTACGCCAAAAACGCATTTTTTGGGGTTGAGCTTAATGTCATATGTTCGAAGATTGTCGAACGTGAGCCTCAAGTCGTCTACTAGAGTATCGACGTGTTTTGTTTTGACGACCACATCATCTATGTATGCTTGAACTGTTTTGCCGACCTGGTTGGCCAGACATGTCTGAATCATGCGTTGATATGTTGCATCGGCGTTTTTGAGCCCGAAGGGCATCGTGTTGAAGCAGAATGGGCCGTATGGGGTGATGAATGCCGTTGCGGCTTGGTCTGACTCTGTCATCTTGATTTGATGGTAGCCAGAGTATGCATCGAGGAAACACAGTGAGTCGTGTCCTGCGGTGGTGTCGATGATTTGATCAATTCGGGGGAGTGGGAAAGGGTCCTTTGGACAGGCCTTGTTTAGGTCTTTGAAATCGACACATAGGCGCCAAGATTTGTCCTTCTTTGGTACCATCACCAGGTTTGCTAGCCAGTCCAGATGTTTTATGTCTCTAATGAATCCGGCTTCCAGCAATTTTGCTAGCTCCTCTCCCATGGCTTGTCTCTTGGGTTCGGAAAAACGCCGTAGGGTCTGCTTGACGGGTTTAAACCCTTTTAGGATGTTCAGGCTGTGCTCGGCCAGCCTGCATGGGATTCCTGGCATATCCGAGGGGTGCCAGGCGAAAATGTCCCAATTTTCTCGCAGGAAGTCTCTGAGTGCGGCGCCTACATCGGGTTTTAATTGTGCCCCGATGGAGGCCGTTTTTGTAGGGTCCGTTGGATGGACTTGGAAGTTGACTATTTCGTCCGCTGGTTTAAAAGAGGTGGACTTGGATCTCTTGTCTAGTATCACATCGTCCCTGTCCACCGTAGAGCGCAACGCCGTTAATTCCTCGGCCGCTAGGGCCTCAGATAATGCCTCCAGGGCCAGTGCGGCTGTCTTGTTTTCAGCGCGGAGCGCTATGTCCGGATCACTTGCGAGAGTGATGATTCCATTGGGTCCGGGCATTTTGAGCTTCATGTACCCGTAATGGGGTATGGCTTGGAAAATTGTAAATGCTTCTCGCCCTAGCAGAGCGTGGTATCCGCTGCTGAACGGGGCCACTTGAAACGTGACCTCCTCAGATCTGTAATTGTCCGGCGTGCCGAACACCACATCCAGTGTGATTTTTCCTGAACAACACGCTTCCCGGCTTGGGATTATTCCCCTAAAAGTTGTGTTGCTTCGCTCAATGCGGCCCCAGTCAATTTCCATTTTTCGCAGGGTTTCCTCGTAGATGAGGTTTAGTCCGCTGCCGCCATCCATGAGTACCTTTGTAAGTCGGAAGCCGTCCACTATCGGACTGAGGACCAATGCGGCTGGTGCTCGGGCTGTCCGGAATTTAGGTTCGTCACTGGCATTAAAGGTGATAGCCGTGTCACTCCATGGGTTTATTGTTGCTACTTGGTAGACTTCGGCAAGGCCGCGGAGCGTTCGTTTCCTTGCATTGTTTGATGTGAAGGTCTCGAAGATTGTCGACACCGTACTGGGGAGGTGTTCTTCGTGTGCTGGAGTTAAAAGCTCCTCGCCACTCCTGGCCACCTGCCGTAGTATCCAACATGCTCTGAGGCTGTGCGTTGGTGTGGCTTTCCCTGAATTATGAATTTTACAGGGTCCATTGAGCCATCCTTCCAGTACGGTCCCATACCCTGTAGAGGGTTTTTGTTTTTTGATGGTTGGCTCAGATGCCTGGTGATAATGCGCCCTTTTGTTCCGGACTCGTGTTATATTCGGGGCCGGATTGTCCCAGAATTTATCTTCGGTTTTCCGAACACTTTCAGTCGCACAGTACTTTTGTACTATGGATGTCAAGTCGGCGAATCGTGTAATTTTGCGGCGACTTATGGCGTTGAGGATTCCGATGTCTGTGCAGTTGTTACAGAAGAGTGAAATTGCTTCATTATCACGGCAGTCCTTTATCCTGTTCATAACCAGGAGGAATCTGGCCCAGTAGTGGTGTACTGTTTCTCCGGACTCTTGCCATGTTAGGGATAAATCCCGTATAGTTGGGTGGGTGGGTGGAATTAAATCCGGAACCCTGCCCGATGTAAGATTCAGGGGCCGAGCGGCTTCCGAATTCGGAAGCTTGCTTTCTCGAATATTAGTCAATGAATCGGGCCTGCTGCCTGACTTTAGGTTCAGGGTTTGGGCGACATCCTCCCCTCCGCGGGTATCCGGCTTGGAGGGATCGGGAATTCTGACGCATCTGGTCCTTAGGGCGGGCGAAGACTCGCCGCATTGTTCTTCCACCACTTCGACGTGATGGGTGATCTGGGGAGAGTCAATCTCTCTCTAATCGGGTTTAAGCCCAATCTAGTCGTAATCAGTAGCGACTCCCAGGGCCGCGGTGCGATCCAGGAGATCGTTCAGGGAGAACAGCTCCATCGGATCTAACTACTCAGCAAGCTCCGAGCTGATGTGAAGATTGCTTTCGATGGCCCGAGAGGTCATCGTCGGCGCGACGGCCGGACAGGCGGTCGTCAAAAACCTGCCTAGCCGGAGAGTTTGGACGACAGCCAAAGCTCCTTTAGCAATGACGCCGTCTTTAAATACGGGATGCGGCATCCTTCCTGATGGTGACGACACAATGGAACTCTCAATGAAAGCACCAATGTCGGTGTCAAAACCGGCGGATCTCGGGTAGGGGGTCCCGAACTCTGCGTCTAGGCGGATGGTAACAGGAGACAAGGGACACGATGTTTTTACCCAGGTTCGGGCCCTCTCGATGGAGGTAAAACCCTACTCCCGCTTGATTAATATTGATGATATGGGTAGTACAAGAGTATATCTACCACGAGATCGGAGTGGCTAAACCCTAGAAGCTAGCCTATGGTATGGTTGTTGTTCGTCCTACGGACTAAAACTCTCCGGTTTATATAGACACCGGAGAGGGCTAGGGTTACACAGAGTCGGTTACAATGGGAGGAGATCTTCATATCGTATCGCCAAGCTTGCCTTCCACGCCAAGGAAAGTCCCATCCGGACATGGGACAGAGTCTTCAATCTTGTATCTTCATAGTCCAAGAGTCTGGCCAAAGGCCTTAGTCCGGCCATCCGAACACCCCCTAATCTAGGACTCCCTCATTAGCAGTCGTTGGCTTCAGCCCCCACGCATACAATGCGGGGGTGTTCGCGAAAAATATGCTTAATCACACTTGATCCAATGTCTTAGTCCATTAAGGAGGTGATCGCACGTCGAACTAGGCAACCAGAGTATATAGCTATAACACTTTTGCTTAGCCATGCGAGTCTAATGTTGGGGCTACTACGTAGCCCCTGGTACCTTCGTGTGCATCCGAATACGGGTGCATATGTACATGACCGGGAAATGGCCCTTCGTTAATGCGGAGGAATCCTAAAGATTCTGGTGAGTCTTCGAGTGGTTGATCAGTCTCTCGCTGTATCATGGCAGTCAGTTTTCGACTTTCTCTACTGAGGTGCTCATTCGGAATAACGAGGGCACAATCGTAGTAGTTCTCCTTTGGCCCCCTTAGCCAATAATGAAGGAACATAAGGCGGCAAACCCAGGAGCCGGGCAAACCCAAGATTTGACCAAAGACATGATTCGGAGCTGATGCATATAAGGCCAAACTCGTGACGCCGAACACTCCCGAATGTATTCGAACTTTATAACAGAAGATGGGCTCAAGAATGCCCATTTATTATAAACCCTGTGTTTCCAGGTACGTGCTTTAATCTGTCATGGCGAAATGCCAATAACGGCAGTATCCTCTGTGGGTATGGAACCTATGGGATGGTTAAACAACAAGAGGCAATAGAAAAGGTTTACATAGGGGCTTAATCTAAAAAGAAACCTGTTGAACGGGGCCCTGCTGCACGTCTGCGCCTTTGTCTCCGTTGTGCCGTATCCTGGAAGGGTACCGCGCGAACGTTGTCTGTGGAAAAAAGAAAACTCATAGGAGAGTACAACGTAAGTATGCGATGGATAGTAAAAGTGTAAGATGTTGGCCTGCCAATAAGGTTGATCCAAGTGTGGGGCTGTATTAAATATTTATAGCCCCTCGTGTCCTCTATGGGATTACATATACGGTGCCCTGGTTCAATTTTGTCCGGGCTACCGGACTCGTCTAACCGTGTCTGTGGTCTTAATGACCAGTCATGTTTTCTGATATTGGAGGCCACTTATAGTCCAGCCGCTAGGGCTGTCGCGTGTTCCTCTGCGCCTAAAGAGCGCTCTGTGATTTCATTAACGGTGATGACGCCACGTGGACCGGGCATCTTGGGTATAAGGTAGCCATAGTGCGGTAATGCGTTGAAGCGGGCGAAGGCCATTCTTCCAAGAAATGCATGATAGCCGCTTTGGAAGGGTGCGATGGTGAAGAGTAGTTCTTCGCTTCTGGAATTGCCTGGGGAGCCAAATGTTACCTCCAGTACGACGGAGCCCCTACCGTAGGCTTCAACGCCTGGTATCACCCCTTCAAAGGCGGTGTTGCTTTGGCTAATTCTGGATGGGTTTATCCCCATCCTGTGGACAGTGTCCTCATATATTAAATTGAGACTACTGCCGCCGTCCATGAGGACACGGGTTAGACGATATCCGTGGATTATTGGGTCAAGCACCAAGGCCTTTGATCCTCCGCACCGAATACTAGTTCGGCCGTCCAAGTGATCGAAGGTGATCGGATAAGACATCCAGTAGTTAGGTGTGGGTATGATGGGCTCTATATCACGTGCGTCTCTATGCGCGCGTTCGTGCCTTCTCATGGATGTGCGAGTCGCGTGGATCATGTTCACTGTTTTAACCTCTGGCGGGAATTTTTTCTATCCCTAGTGTTCGGCTGGTGAGGTTCATCCTCGTCTTCACTTGGTGTTTCCCTTCCCTTGTGTTCGGCATTTAATTTGCCGGCCTGCTTGAAGACCCAACACTCTCTGTGCGTGTGGTTCACAGGTTTGTCAGGGGTGCCATGAATTTGGCACAGTCTGTCTAGGACTCTATTCAGACCGGACGGTCCCTCTTTACTGCCTTTAAATGGCTTTTTTTGCTGATCAGGTCGAGAGCCCCTGAATCCGGCATTAACCGTTGTGTTATCCGGGCTCTCTTCATTGTTTTGGCGTTTGTTTTTATTACGCCGTGGCTTCCCGTTGCCATCCCTTATTTCGGATGTGATGGGGTCGTTGGTGCCTTTACGGGCTAGCCAGCTATCTTCACCCGTGCAAAAGCGGGTCATAAGGCTTGTTAGGGCTGCCATTGTCCTTGGCTTTTCTTGGCCGAGGTGTCTGGCGAGCCACTCGTCGCGGATGCTGTGTTTGAATGCCGCTAAGGCTTCGGCGTCTGGACACTCAACAATTTGATTCTTCTTAGTGAGGAATCTATTCCAAAGCTTGCGAGCGGACTCTCCGGGCTGTTGGATTATGTGGCTTAAGTCGCCCGCATCCGGAGGCCGGACATAAGTCCCTTGAAAATTGGCCCTAAAAGCGTCCTCGAGTTCCTCCCAACTCCCAATTGAATTTTCGGGGAGGCTCTTCAACCAGTGTCGAGCTGGTCCCTTCAACTATAGGGGAAGGTATTTGATGGCGTGGAGGTCATCCCCACGAGCCATGTGAATATGTAGGATAAAATCCTCGATCCAGACCCCTGGGTATGTCGTTCCGTCGTATGCCTCTATGTTCACAGGTTTAAAACCTTGTGGGAATTCATAGTCCAGTACTTCTTTGGTGAAGCACAGGGGGTGAGAATCCCCTCTGTATCTGGACGTGCTGTGGCATGCAGTCGGCTGTTGTTGTGTCCGGTGTTTATTCTGAACTGGTATTTGGCTTGTATCATCATTTTGGTGATCATAGTCCCTCGCCGGGGTGTGTCCTTTAGATCCGTAGATAGACCTAGCCGCGTCGGCTTTCTTATCCAGATGCTCACATAGATCGTGCGCGACATTGGTAGCCGTTCTATTGTGGTTAGGGAGCGGTATGTTGGGCCTCCTGGTCGTATT
The DNA here is from genome assembly GCF_018294505.1 of Triticum aestivum. Classification (NCBI taxonomy): domain Eukaryota; kingdom Viridiplantae; phylum Streptophyta; class Magnoliopsida; order Poales; family Poaceae; genus Triticum; species Triticum aestivum. Next base: position 542,091,764 of record NC_057810.1, on the reverse strand, counting down.
AGTCTTTGGTGGAACGGCCTCGTCATCGAATTCTGGCAGTAGCTTGCGTTTTCGATAGCTCTTTGTATGGCGATCATCGCCATATCTTTCTTCAGTGTATAGCACCTTATTCCATCTGCGATTGAGCGTTTCCTGTGCGGCTTTGAGCCGTTGCTTCTGCTTCTTTAGACTTCTCGTTGTGGCCATAAGTTTTCTGTGGAGGTTATCTCGTTCCACGCATTCTTCTGGAATGATGAATGCATCATTGTCCGGACTGTCTTCTTGTCCTGGGCCGGTTTGATGAACTCATCCCTCTGGATCATTGTGATCTGGAATCTGCTCCGAACTTGGTTCGGTGTGACCTGGCTCGTCCTGCTCCATCGCTGGGTCCTCATGGCCGGTATTGCCTTCGGAGTTTAATGGTATGTCGATCCTTCTTGCGCTCTTGTCGCTATTTTTACTGTTGCTGGACTTTGAGCGACGTCTGCATCGTCGTTTTGGCTTTTGCCCGGGGGTTTTATCTTCTGGATTGCCGTCGTCGTCCTCCTTGGGCTTGTCCAAAATGTATATATTGTGTGACGAGGTAGTAGTCCAGCACCCCAGAGATTCTGAATCTTCTCCTGCACCTTCGTCCATACCGTCGATGCCTTCAGAGTCGAAGTCAAGCACATCAGTTAAATCATCAACCGTGGCGATGAAGTGGGTGGTGGGTGGGCAATGAATTCCTTCGTCGTCTGCTCCCCACTCGAGCCGGACATAGTTCGGCCAAGAGCCTCCTGACAAAGAGAGAGACTTTAACGAGTTCAGCATGTCGCCAAAGGGCGAGTGCTGGAAGATATCCGCAGCAGTAAACTCCATTATCAGAGCCCAACCTGGCTCGGTTGGCTCGAGAGTGCGCGGACTGGAACCAACAACTGGATATGAGTCCGGGGGTCCGGAGTCATAGGTTTCCACAGAGGTGGGACCTGTGTTCGGCTCCACCGACGATGAGTGTGCAGCCTGTGGGGCGAGGCTCATCCCTCCGTCCTCAGGCGACGCAGCCTGCCCTGAATTTAGGTCCGGGGGCACTGCGGGGGTGATAACCCGAACATTGTCCGACAGTAGGTCTAGGCCGTGCTCATCCTGACTGTCTGGTGCTCCTGGCACGGGCTCCAATCCATCGAAGATCAAGTCTTTGTGAATATCAGCCATGTAGTTCAAGTTTTCGAACCTGACCTGGTGACCAGAGGAGTACCTGTCGGCCGGCTCCAGATGGCCAAGCGAATTGGCCCGCAGTGTGAAGCCGGCGATCACGAAGATCTGTCCAGGGAGAAAAGTCTCGCCCTGGACCGTGTTGTTGACGATTGAGGGCGCCATCAAGCCTCGCAGCAACGACACAGAGGAACCCTCAATGAAAGCACCAATGTCGGTGTCAAAACCGGCTGATCTCGGGTAGGGGTTCCCGATCTGTGCATCTCAGGCTGATGGTAACAGAAAGCGAGGGACACAATGTTTACCCAGGTTCGGGCCCTCTCGATGGAGGTAAAACCCTACTTCCTGCTTGATTAATATTGAAGATATGAGTAGTACAAGAGTAGATCTACCACGAGATCGTAGAGGCTAAACCCTAAGAGCTAGCCTATGATGGTATGATTGTAATTATGATCGGCCTTTGACGGTGTCCTGGACTAGGGGGTACTCAACGCGTCGTCTCCCGATCAGTTGGATTGGGCCGAGGACCCCCATGGCCGTATACTCATGGGCCAGTCCGGACAGCTGCCGCATACAAGGAAGAATCCACAAGACTTGGCGATCAAGACAAGGACTCCTCCCCCACCGGCGTATTCGGCTAGGACTCTTGTTATCCTAGGCCTCTGGTGCATTATATAAACCGGGGCCAGGCTAATCGATAGACGTATACAATAATCATACCATAGGCTAGCTTCTAGGGTTTAGCCTCTCTGATCTCGCGGTAGATCAACTCTTGTAATACCCATATCATCAATATTAATCAAGCAGGAGTAGGGTTTTACCTCCATCCAGAGGGCCCGAACCTGGGTAAACATTGTGTCCCTTGCCTCCTATTACCATTGATCCTAAGACGCACTGCTTGGGACCCCCTACCCAAGATCCGCCGGTTTTGACACCGACATTGGTGCTTTCATTGAGAGTTCTGCTATGTGATCGGCGAAAGGATCAATGGCTTGACTGCAGGTCAACTGCGACGCCGGCTTCTTCGTCACCAGCTCGACTGGTCACCTTGGCTTGACCGAGGATCGTGCCCTACCTACGATCGTCATGTTCGTATGAAGGCCTTCATCAACACCAACACCGATCTCTATCAAGATCATGGAGGAGTCATCCATGGAGCTCGGGGGCTCAACGTCAACATTGCCCTCAGGCGACCGTGCTGTTTTTCTGGACAACAAACTTGTATCCGCCACCACCGCCTCCTCGAGTGTTGCTTAAACGATTACTTTGGTGGAATTATGCGGAATTAAGTCTACAACAACCCTGCAAAAATTTCGTCGAGTTCCGATGGAGGAATCTCCGATGTACCGGAGCCCTGTTGAATCTTGACAAGAATCCGGACGAGTTTAGGGCGTGGTATCTAGCATCTAGCTCGGATGTCCTTTGGAGGATCCAACCGTTGATTTGCTGCGGAATTCTCATATCTACCACCTGCCAAAAATTTAGCTCGATCCGACCGTCCAAACTCCGGGAAACTTCCGATCAGTGCATCACTTTTTGGATCTGTTTTCTGCGCGAGAACGAATCCGACCCGAATTCATCTTATTTATGAACGGGATCTCAGACATCCTTTTTGAAGAAAGTTTTCGTATGGGGTGTTGTGTTTTATTCTCAAACACATCCCGGTAGTATTAAAAGTATTCTGGCAATACGAACTTCGTCGTCGCGCCGATGTTAAACCAGCCCGACAACATCACTCGACGACGGCCGACCTACGTTAGACATGTCGTCGCTTTGTTGAGCCGAGCTCAATTTCTTCGGATCATCATCTCGGCCAGCCGAACAATAGTTCGGCATCGCGGAGTATAAATCGTCACCAACATCGCCGCCCCACGGATTACACGGAGCGGGCACACCTGCATCGCCACATGGTCACTTCATCAAGCCGGCATCGACCACGTCACGACCTGCATCGCTGGACCGAGGGCTTCATCATCTCTTCATCAACCTACTCTGGAGACTTCGGCGTCGCTGGCCGACTAGCTCCGTCACGTTAGCTGGACCGAGGGCTTTGCCTCGGCGAGCCAACCTTTGCCAGCATCACCATGCCGTTGCTTTATCGCCCATTAGGCGATAGGAGTGCGGATCGAGTCCCAATTTTGGGACTCACCTTTCTTCGGATTGCTACAACAAATAAGCAAGGTGCTATTAATCCTAGTATTTTTTGCTTGTTAGGGTTCATTTTTCCCAATGAATTATTACTCTGGTTTGTCCGTCATATGTACGCAGGTCTATCAAAGGGTGGCCGCATTAACGACTGTCGCATGGTGGTTTGGTCAGTTTTCGTACATAGTCCAGCGAACGCCGCATCCGGAACTCGAACCGACCTGTGAATTCAGGCCTTGCCATGCTTTTACCGCATCACACCGCCGCCCTGCATCAACATTGACTTTGGCGCCAGGCCATATTTCTTTTATTACTCACTTTGCATAAATTATTTGTTATGCAATGATTTTTTTTATTTTTTTTATTATTACTATTATCTCCGGTTTGCACTATTTTTTCTGCACAGGAAAATGATCCAGCCGGACTATATCCTTTGGCATCACCTCGGCTGGACAGGGGGCTTCGTCAACACTTCATTACCCCATGCCGGGGACTTCGGCATCACCCTGCCATCCTGCATTGACCGTGCTATGTCACCACTTCGGAGTCCCGAGCTCTTTGCTCCGCCACCTCGGGACCGGCTCGGGGATGGAACCTTGTCCTGCATCAAGCTCGGACCGCGTCATCAATACCGAACACATTAACCAGCTAAGTTGTCTTCATGCTCAAAGTTTTAAATTTTTAACTTGTGTTCGGCTCGGCCAAGCATTATACTTTTTTGGAAAAAAGTTGCTTGTGAAAATTTCCTTGTCCAAACTTTGTTTATGATGCGCAAATTCAAATACCACGATTACTTGGGGGCTTCCTTCATGAAGCTTTTTCCTCTTGCATATGGTTATACTTGTACGGCTTCGTTCCTTGTTCGTGTATTACGCCACAATATGCACCATATTGACTTAAGCGATTTGCAAGCTGGGTTGCCTGACTCCTGTGCTTACCCCTACGTTCCCGATTGTTCGGCTAGGGAGTAAAGGGAGCACCTCTGCGATTGTCATGATCGGGTCTCCCGAGCCGGACCTCAGACTGGGTGAAGCCAAAAGCTAGCGCTCTTATTGTTTTCAATCATGGTCGGCACATAACAGAACTCATGAGTACAAAAAATCTATTGCACAAGTCTCATAATAACAATGAGCACCGAAGAAAGGTATCGGTGGGGGTACTATTTTCTTCGAAGATGCTTCTTACTCTTCATAGTAATATAGCATAAGTTCCCTGAGCGCGCTTTGTCTGTTACAGCCTTATGACCTGATTGCCTGGTTATTGGAAACACCATCGATATTCTCGACAGATGGAGTACATAACACTTTTCGGTCCTTGACCGAAGAGGGAGAAGCCGACGGTTGGTTAAGACGCGTTTAAAGTTCGGTTGAACATAGATATGATATAAGTACTTCGGTACATGCAATCATTCTTTTATCCAAGTCACTTGGGGGCTCTTAAATTTATATGAGCCGTTTTATGATAAGTGTTTTTCTGCTTAGTTGTTGCACAATTATAATTATTATTTATCACTCCTTTTTTCGACACAAGTGTGCGGTCACTAGCCGGGGAGCCTAATTTCTCTCTCAAAGCCGCTAGAGTTTAGTTTGCTAAACTGGCCTAGTAAGAAGTACTCCGCCTTCGGGATAGGAGGTTGAAGCCGTAGGCTGACCCGCTTGAAGTTTTGAGATAGGATGTGTCATGTTAAAGCACGACAGAAGCACCTTTTTTTTTCTAAAGTCCAATTTTCGGATTGGCACCGAACACTTGATCTACTTCAGACATTAACCTTTTGAATAAGTTTTTTGGCTTTTTGAGCCCATGGCACTTTTAAACTATTTGTGTGTTTTCAGCACAAGTCTCGCAGTGCAACGCCGGACACCTTTAGAGATTCGGCAAAAACATTCTCGGATATTGCTATATATGCATCGGTTTCGAATTGTGTCTTCGGTCAATAGTTGGGTTGCCCGGCTCCTGCGCTTGCCTCCTATGTTCCGCTTTGTTCGGTTAGGTGTGCAAAGGGAGAACCACTGCGATTGTCCTTCCAGCTCACATGGTTAAGCACCTCAGTGGAGAAATACGAAAACTGACTGTCACAGTAAGCGTAAAAAGGTCGGCGATCCGATGACGGTGTTAAATGACGGGCCATTCATAACAATGGCCGAAGTGTTTACGGCTTGACCTCGACTATCGCCGAACACAACCGGGGGCTATTAACTAGCCTCCCAAACTAAATCCTCGATATTTTGCTCTTACATTGGAGCTGAGGTTTCATGATCATGCTTAGCATGACAACCCAAAGAAAGGAACCGATAGCGGGACTATTTTCTTTGGAAGACATTTCTTCTGTTAAACAGTAATATAACATGTCTCTCCGCGTACCTTTGTTTATAAAACCGTATGGCCAGATTGCCTTGTTTGTTGTAAATCTTGGCCCTCATAAAGGCTTTATAAAGTAGGACAAACACTCCTCGGCTATTGGCCGAGGAGGTGGAAGCCGATGGTTGGTCAACAAAGTTTTGTACAATGCGGATCCGAGCATTAGTGACGTAAAGTACTTGGATACATAGAGTCATTACACATAATTTGTGATTTTACTATGGATATCGATCCTTAATTCGGCCTCCCGTGCCCGCATTAAGGCTCGGGGGCTACTTACTGTTTACAAATATTAAAGGGGCACATCGATCCCCTGATCTGGTGTTGCCACCCGACCAGTGTCTCGGGGGCTACTGCATTGCCTGTCCAGTGCAGAAAATTTTAAGTGTAATATAGTCTCCGAGGAGATTTTGATCCTCAGGTTGGTCGGCCGCACCCAACCTGAGTCTTGAGGACTGAGCACGCCGCTTGTTGTGTCCCGAAGTATTCTGCCGAGCTAGGACTTGATCCTCAGACCAATTTTGCAAATCAACCTGAGTCTCAGCGGCCACGGGGATCAGCGGTCTTATGTCATCATTCATGGGCATCTCGGGTTTTAGACCGATACCCAACTTGAGGGCTACTGGCTATGTATCTCGGCAGAGAATAAATCGCGTCAATCAAAAATATTGACAAAAATTGGTCCACATTCGGGGTGGTGCACCACCTCGGAAGTAGTCCGGCATAAAGCTCGGGCACTAGTGGCTGGCTCCATAGAGGGCATTTCCGGCATTAAGCTCGGCTAAACTCCTTCAAAATTCTTTGAACCAAGGTGATTTACGACACCTCGGATATAGTTCGGTGTTGGAGCTCGGATACATAGTCCGGCGTTGGAGCTCGGATACAGTCCGGCGTTGGAGCCCGGATACATAGTCCGGCGTTGGAGCTCGGATACATTCCGGCATTAGAGCTGGGAAGCGGTCCGGCGTTGGTGCTCGGCTGCAAAAGATACCTCGAATGTAGTCCGGCGTTGGAGCTCGGGCGCAAGAGGATGATGCCGCCCGGGAACAACTTCAAACCCGAAGTGTGGCATAAAAATAACAAGGCATTGATAAAGGCCGGAAACTTAAAGGGGCTCCTCGGATACCCGACGTGTAAACTCGTCGAATGCATTTCGGCGATCCTCAAGATAGAAGATGAGAAGATTTGGTGAACCAGTTTTCAAGACCGGCAACCGAAGATGAAGAACAGTTTGGAAGAATTGAGGAGCGTCCCTAACTTGAAGACCGGTTCAGGGGGCTACTGACGGTGTCCTGGACTATGGGGTACTCAACGCGTCGTCTCCCGATCAGTTGGATTGGGCTGAGGAGCCCCATGGCCGTATACTCATGGGCCAGTCCGGACAGCTGCCGCATACAAGGAAGAATCCACAAGACTTGGCGATCAAGACAAGGACTCCTCCCCCACCGGCGTATTCGGCTAGGACTCTTGTTATCCTAGGCCTCTGGTGCATTATATAAACCGGGGCCAGGCTAGTCGATAGACATATACAACAATCATACCATAGGCTAGCTTCTAGGGTTTAGCCTCTCTGATCTCGCGGTAGATCAACTCTTGTAATACCCATATCATCAATATTAATCAAGAAGGAGTAGGGTTTTACCTCCATCGAGAGGGCCCGAACTTGGGTAAACATTGTGTCCCTTGCCTCCTGTTACCATTGATCCTAAGACGCACTGCTTGGGACCCCCTACCCGAGATCCACCGGTTTTGACACCGACAGCCTTCTAAGGACCAACCTCTCCGGTTTATATAGACACCGAAGAGGGCTAGGGTTTACATGGAGTCAGTTACAAGGAAGGAAACACAATATCCGGATCGCCAAGCTTGCCTTCCACGCAAAGGAGAGTCCCATCCGGACATGGGCCGAAGTCTTGAGTCTTGTATCTTCACACTTCAATAGTCCGGACAATGTATACAGTCCGACTGTCCGGATACCCCCTAATCCAGGACTCCCTCACCTGCAGAAGCTCCGGACCTAAATCCGGAGCAGATTGCGTCGCCCGAGGACGGATGGATGGACCCCGCCCCGGAGGCCGCACACTCATCAGCGGTAGAGCCGAACACGGGCTTCACCCCCAAGGAAGCTTGTGGCACCGGACCCCCAGACTCGTATTCGGTTGTAGGTTCCAGTCCACGCACCCCTGAGCCCACCAAATCTGGTTGGGCTCCAGTAATGGAGTTCACCACTGTGGATATCTTCCAGCACTCGCCCTTTGGCGACATGCTGAACTCGTTAAAGTCTCTCTCTTTGTCAGGGGACTCTTGGTCGAACTATGTCCGGCTCGAGTGGAAAGCAGGTGACGAGGGAATTCGTTGCCCACCCACCACCCACTTAATTGCCATGATCGATGATTTAACTGACATGCTTGACTTTGACTCCGAAGACATCAATGGTATGGACGACGATGCAGGAGAAGAACAAGAACCACCGCCTACGGGGCGGTGGACAGCCACCTCCTCATATGATATATATATGGTGGACACTCCAAAAGAAACCAATGGCGATGAGGCAATGGAGGATAACCCCTCACGGAAGAAAGCAAAGCATGAACGTCATCAACGCCGCCCCAAGCCCCACTACAACACTACCGGCACGGCAGTCAAGAACAATCCAGATGGTGCCAAAGACGAATACAATCCTGATCAGCCTGCCCCCGAGCAGGCCGGTCTGACGACAGACGGATATTTGGAGAGGGACAACTACTTGCCCCCCTCCGAAGACGAGGTGAGCCTCGGCGATGATGAATTCGGCGTGCCTGAGGACCCCACGGAACAAGTTCGCTTTAAGCGATGGCTCATGGCCACTACGAGGAGCCTGCAAAAGAAGCAACAATAGCTCAAAGTTGACCAAGATTTGCTCACTGACAGATGGACCAAGGTCCTGGCCACCAAAGAAAATGGACTCGACCGCCCCGACAAAGGGCACACACGGCACAATTCGCTACCTCAACCTAAGAAGGAGAACCTAAGTCACATACCCCAACGCCAATATACCACCACGGTCCAGGACAATACGCAGGAAACACGAGGCAACATCCTCAAGCCTCGGCGCAATCGTCATAAACGTCAAGCCAGAGAACTTGGTGCCGAATTCAGCGGCCCCCAGTCCGGTCAGCAGAAAAAGAACAGCTCAAGCCCATCCGTCCCAAGCTGCATACTCGATCAACCATGCGAAATTCATGGTACCCCCAGAAGGGCGGCCAAGCATACTAATAGAGAATCCCGGACCCTCAAAACAAAATGGCCGGTCGTGCGCCGGAAACAATGAAGGGAGGTTTCAAACAACGGAGGACCGATCAAACATGGTGAGGTCAGAGGAAGATCCCCCCACAATACAAAAATACAGCCGATCGTCTCTGATCACATCGACCGTCCGGACAACATCAGCCATAGCAATTTTATTGCACTCACTATCTACCCAATAGTTTGGGGGCTCCATCTTACACGAGCCCCCACGGGCATAAAGCTATCAATAACATCTCCTCGAAGACGCCAGGTGCAAAGGCCAAGTTTTAACTGGCCCACCATAATAATGGTTGTCTTCGGATCACCAAACAAATACCACGCCGAAGAATAAGTCTTCGGCACTGTCCCCTTATACAGTAATTACCACATACTACCGGGACAAACCACGTTGGCTAGATCCAAGGGGGTACAACATTAGGCCAGTCCCGCGTGACATCATCACAATTATGGGCAAGGCCGAACCCCACCCCCAGAGTGGAAATCATACCACTGCTGGAATAGCGAGTCGTGCCTATTTATCAAGGGACAATTGCATTTTTACCCCTAGTTGGTTCCTACCCACGGGTTTTGCCCTTACTTTTTGAGCTTCCTCAGTTCCCTTACTTTTTCCATCGAGGTCCCTTGAATGCCCTTTGACTGTTCGACCAAAACTTTGAAAATTCATAACTAATTCATACGAACTCAAAAAAATGCAAATAGGATATCAAAATGTTCAGATAAACATTACCTTTATGGGCATATCATTTGCATTCAGGACAAAAGCATCATTTAAACTACCCGAGGTAATTAATGTTATTCACATTATTAAAAATAAATAGGTATAAACAATATTTTTTCATGAATAAAAATTACATGCAAATGTAGGTGATGTTTTCTGAACATCCTGATAACTTATTTGCATTTTTTTGAGTTTGTATCAACTTGTTATGAATGTTCTAACGACTTTGACCATTATTTGGAAACTTCATAACAAGTTGTTACGAACTCAGGAAAATGCAAATAAGGTATCAGGATGTTCAGAAAACATCACCTACATTTGCATATAATTTTTGTTCACGATTTTTTTTGTTTATACCTATTTATTTTTAATAATGTTAATAACATTAATTACCTCGGGTAGTTTAAATGATGCTTTTGTCCTGAATGCAAATGATATGCTCATAAAGGTAATGTTTATCTGAACATTTTGATATCTTATTTGCATTTTTCTGAGTTCATATGAATTAGTTATGAATTTTCAAAGTTTTGGTCAAACGGTCAAAGGGCATTCGAGGGACCTTGATGGAAAAAGTAAGGGAAAAACTGAGCAAGCTCGAAAAGTAAGGGGAAAACCCGTGGGTCGAAACCAACTAGGGGTAAAAATGCAATTGTCCCATTTATCAAACTTTGATTCGACAGCCAACTACCCGGACACCAACTAAGGAGTCTGAGCCACTTTACGGCATGATATCCTGGTTCAACGAGGCTCTGATTAGGCACCCGTGGTTCAACCACAGGACATGCAGCTGCCTTTGAGCATTCGTCTTTACAGACTAACTTTGGCGCAGAACAGGACTGGCGACGTGAAATCAGCTCGGACGCACAAGGCAGGAGGACATACGCAAACTCCCCCTCAAAGGAGGCAGTCCGGATACACCTTAGATCCACACATAGCCTCCTCCAGTTCGGCCACGACAGGTTCTGCCACTGTAAGTGCATCTAGTGCCCCTTAGTGATTTTGGTGTATTGAAGACTTATAGGTTAAGGGTCTAATGTGTTTATGAGTGTACACAGGTCTATAAGTCTATGAGGAGTTTGATATTTATAGGTAAAGTCGACCCCTAAAAATGAATATCTTCGACTGAAGATTTTGGTATTTCTGAAGACTTTCATGAAGACTTTGAAAGTGAAGAAATTGGTTTGTCCATGAAGACTTGATATTCATGCGAGGAATATGAAGCTTGAAGACTTTCGTTTTCATAGTTTTGTTTTTCTCTTTCTTGAGTCATAGGAAACACCGTACTATTAAAGGGGGTCGAGGAAATACTAAGGAAAAATTTCCATGTGATGCTCAACTCAAAATCCTACACCTACCAATCCCTTCGAGTGAAGCCATTGGAAATCTCATACAGTTCAGTCAATTTCTTCAGAGACGGAGACGAAGTTCTTCTGGTCGCTGAGGAATTTGCTCTGACTGAGGAGTTAGGAATTCGCCAGTGCGGATTGCCTACATAGTGAGGAACATGATAGCCCTGAGGAATTTGAGAGTCAAATTTCAGACCATTGCTGTGCTACGCGCCAGGTATCCCAACATATCTTATCCACATAACGGTCATATCATTGAAGGGCATTTATGTCTTATCATGTCGGGCTGCTCCCTAGGCTATAAATAGCCGCCCCCTACAACCACTAGCTGGTTGGCTGCTCCGAGAGAAACTGATACTTGTCATTTGAGAGCAACCCATCCTCCGAGGACTTTGAGCGAAAATCATCGAGTGAGGAAAATCCAAACCCAAACACCCACAAACCCAAAGTGATTGAGCATCACTGAAGAGATTGATCCTGCGTGGATCCGACGCTTGTTAGCTTTGAAGACTGTGCTTCTTCCAGACAGTTAGGCGTCATGGTCTAGAGCATCTAACAGGAATTGTGGATCGCCGAGTGACCGAAGTCTGTGAAGGTTTGGAAGTCGCCTGAAGACTTACGACGAGTGATTGGACGAGGTCTGTGTGACCTTAGTTCAAGGAGAATACGGTGAGGACTTGCTGTCCTGAGCTGCGTGCTCAGTGACTGGGTGTCCGGGACTGTGTGTCCTCGAGTTTAAATACTCAGCCGCTCCAACCAGATGTACAACTGAGACAACAGTTGGAACTGGTCTACCAAATCATTGTCTTCACCAACCTTACTGGTTCTATTTCCTCTTCATTTCCTCATTACCGTGTTGAGTATTTGTTCATATCTGTGTTTGAAGACTTTGACTGAAGACTTTCTCAATTTCCTCAGTTCAATTTCTTCAGTCTGTTTGTCTTCATCTTGTGTTATCCTGTGTTTACGCTTTCTGTACTCTGTGTTTGTCTTCATTTCATCATGATGACCATGTGTGTATTCTGTCATGCTTACTTCTGAGTACTTATTCCGCTGCTAGTAGTTCTTCGCTAAGGAATTTCCTCACCGGTAAATTCCTCAGTGAAGAATTCATAAAATCGCCTATTCACCCCCCTCTAGTCGATATAACGCACTTTAAGCCACAAACACTTCTTTTCATAAGCATAAACCGTACTCATATGCATACCACTCTACTACAATGCGTAGACTTAAACAACCCTTACCGGCCGTCGTTCCTCATGGACGCCCTTTCTGTCACAAATGGCACCTACGCCTTGTGTTATGCCCCATTATGCCAGGGGCTTCATAGTACGGCAACAAAGTCCGACCACCTTTTCGGTCGCTCGGCACCCCGAACTTATAGCACTGTATGCATCAGCTCCGAATCATGTCTTGGGTCATTAGGTGGGTTTGCCCGGCTCCCATGTTTTGGTACCTTACGTTCCGCTCCATCGGCTAAGGTAGCACTGGGAGAACTACTGCGATTGTGTCCCGGTTCTTCCGGACGAGCACCTCAGTAGAGAAAGCCGAAAACTGACTGTCATGATACAGCGAGCGCTGGTCAGCTATTCGAGAGGTTGCAAAATCTTTAAAGATTTATTCCGCATAATGCCATTATAAATGCAAAGTGCGACGGACCGGTCTTCCGGTCAGGTGCCGATAGAGCCCCTAGTACGGTGTTCTGAACACCAGGGGCTGCGCCCACCATACTCGAATTCCTATGGCTAAGTGAGAGTGATAAATCCCTATAGTCTGATTGCCTGGTTCGTGGTAAGGAACACCTCCTTAAAAGGACCCAACAATGGGATAAAGAGCATTTAGGTATGTCCCGAACACCCCTGTACTTTTTACGTGGGGGCAGAAGCCGACGACTGGCCAACTCTCAGGATTTATATACACTAAACAACCGCATAGGAAGAACAAACATTCAAATAAACAGACAATAAATAATAAAAGTGCCATTATCCCACATTACAAAGAATGGCATGACTGCCTTTAGGGAAATATAGTGTCTTTGGTACACTTATCCGCCACAAGGCGGGCTCCTTTCAGTACACCTTCATAGTATAACTTGGGCTTGCAATGCTCCTTACCCTCCGGCGGTCCCTCAGTCACCAGCTTCTCAGCATCAAAGCTTCCCCCAATGCACCTTCGCATGGGCAAATGCCATGCGTGCATCCTCTATGTAGATCGATCGCTTAATGACATCAAGCCGAGGGCAAGCGCCAACAATCCGCTTCACGAGTCCGAAGTAACTGCTTGGAATCGGCTCCGCGGGCCACAACCGGACAACCAAGTCCTTCATGGCCAGTTCGGCCACCTGGTGCAGTTCGACCAGCTGCTTCAGCTAATCGATAAAGGGCACCGGATAATTCGGTGCCAAATACTGCGACCAGAAATGCTTCTCCACAGACTTCTTCTCCTTAGTCCGGTAGAATTTGGCAGCATCTGATATGCTGTGTGGCAGATCCGAAAACGCCCCTGGAGAAACAAAAATTCAGCTTGTCGCTTAGAGTCCCTCCCATTTCTATGCAAAAATGGCCTTGAATACAAAAGGCCTTACCAGCCGCAACCTTCCGGGCCTCTTGAATGTCCTTCAGAGCACCTCGGGCTTCTTCCCGAGCATCCTCCGCGGCTTGGAGAGCTTGGGCGAGTTCGGATTCTGTCCCTGCTAGACTCTGCTCCAAGGCCTCGCTTTTCTTCACGGCCTCCTGGAGCTCTCGCTCAGCTTCAATGACCTTGGCCTCGTGCTTCTCACGAAGAGCCTGTTCGACGGCGGCCTTATTGTTGGCTTCGGCCATAGCCTTTTTCAGTGCCTCAATTTTGGCACTCGCCCCTAGAGCATACAATACAAATATTTTCAGGCACAACTTCTAATTCGTGTTTAATTTAGCACAAGGTTTTGACATACCTTGCTTGTCCTCCAACTGCTTCTTCACGCGATCAAGTTCCTCTTCGGCCCGTTCCAGACGCTGCTTTAGTCCGGACACCTCCGCACTATGAGCGGCGGTCGTCTTTGCAGACACCTGTTTTCAAACAAAGGTATACCCGTCATTAACTGAGTCTCCTGTAAAACAGAAAAAATTGATCCCCTGTCCGGCTTTATTTTGCCGGACAGTGGATCAGGGGCTACTACTCATATTATGACAATCTCCCAAAGGTTTCTTAAAAACATACCTCAAAGCCCTTTATAAGACTAAGGCAGGATTCATTCAGTCCGCTCTCAGCAGACTGAATCTTTTCAATCACTGCACCCATGAGGGCACGATGTTCATCGACGATATACGCGCTTCTTAGCACTGTCTATATGCCGCCCAACAGCTCTGCTTGGGCAGAGGTCGCTGGCGGAGTAGGCAAGCCTCCCCCCGAAGGTTGCTGCTCTCCTGATCCTGGAGCCTTAAAAGTCTCCGGGACCGTGTCCGGCTGCGGTCTGAACCTAAGATTGCCCCCGCCACCGACACGCATGGGAGCCGCTGCTCCCGTGTGTCCGTCCCCGGGGATATGCCCCCCTGGTCCAAGTCCCGCTGAGAGGACACCTCAGTGTCATGCCTAGGCTTCGGGGAAGGGGCCTCTGGAGGCGTCTCGCTCACCAGGGCATCTGAGCTCAGTGAATCCTCTGACGAGGACTGTCCGGCGTGGGACCTCTCCGGGCTGTACAAAATATGGCGACAGTCAAAACTACTACATCATAATGACCTTGGGCATGTAGGTGTGTGCGGGTTTCATATACTTACGACTTTACTAGGGGCTGGGCCCTGGGATCCCACTCCGGGCTGCTATCGGCAGCCGTGGTGGATGCCTCGGGGAGGGAACCTTTCCCCCTCTTTGGCGATTCGGCCTCCAGGGATAAGGAGGACGTCCTTTTCTTCCCTCCCCCTGCGGGGGACTCATCTTCTTCCTCCTCCTCTTCATCTTCGGAGGAAGGATGGTCGCTGGAATCCTCAGATTTTGCGTCCGAAGCATCACGACGACGAAGGCCACTCCGGGTCTTCTTGACCTTCTTGGAGGCCTCTTTCTTCGGCACCTCATAAGGCGCTGAGACCAGCATCTTCGTCAGAAGAGGTCTGGCCGGTTTCTCCGGCAGTGGGGCTGGACAATGTATCCGCTCCACCTTTTTCGTCCATTCCTAGGATTATTGTAGAAAGCATGATAAGTGTGCCTCCCTCGGGATATGCCGGCTAAAACATGGATGGATAGATCACATCAATGACTTACCGGACTTGTAGAGTGGACAGTTGATACCCGCGGTCCTCGGTGGAGCCCGGCCACGGTTTGCCGGACTTGAAGAGCACCTTCCAGATGTCCTTGTGGGAGGAGCCATAGAGCTCCCATAGGGTCTGGTGTTCGGCCGGGTCATATTCCGATGAATTGCAGGCTCGACGCTGGCAAGGGAGAACCAGGCGAACTAACATCACCTGGACTACATTGACGAGTTTGACGTCCTTGTCGACCACGCTCTGGATGCGCGTTTGGAGCACTGACAGCTCGTCGGATGAGGACCAGTTCAGGCCCTTCTCGGGCCAGGACGTGAGCCGCAGTGGGGCTCCGGATCTGAATTCGGGAGTAGTGGCCCACTTTTTACCACGCGGTTCGGTGATATAGAACCACTGCTGCTGCCACTCCTTGACGGAATCATTGAAGGTGCCCGTCGGCCATACGACCTTGGGCATCTTGCTCACGATGGCGCCGCCGCATTCGGCGTGCTCGCCATTCACCACCTTGGGCTTCACATTGAAGATTTTCAGCCATAAGCCGAAGTGGGGCGAAATACGGAGAAAAGCCTCACATACGACGATGAACCTCGAAATGTTAAGGAAAGAATTGGGAGACAAATCATGAAAATCAATCCCGTAATAATACATGACGCCGCGAACAAATGGGTGAAGGGGGAACCCGAGCCCGCAGACGAAATGAGGAAGAAACACTACCCTCTCGTGGGGCTCCGGAGTGGGGACGATCTGTCCTGCCGGTGGAAGATGGTGGCCGATTTTCTTGGCCAAGTACCCGGCCTCTCGGAGCTTTTTGATATCCCTCTCCTGGACGATAGAGGCCATCCATTTGCCTCCTGCTCCAGATCCAGACATCTTCGGAGGACCTCTCTTCGGTGGAGAAGAAGAGTGCTTGGGTGCTAGGGCTCGAGCAGAGGGGAATGGACTAGCGGAAGGAAAAGGCGTGGGTGAAAAGGAAGAGACCTTATTTCTTTATAGAGGCGGTAAAAGCTTTTTTGCCTCCCCACTTGCCTGGTGGAACCCGCTCGTTCCCCACTCGCCGCAATTAGCGGTGCGGTTGGGCTACCCATACCTGTATTGATGAGAATCCCATAATAAGGGGACATGATCTCTGCTTCGGCAAGACGTGCAGAGGAAACCGCCTCGCAGCATGCGCTGTGGCTAGTTGTGGGAAAGCGGTTCGAATAATGACCCGACCGTAGTGTCATGTCGCTTTGTCTAAAGTTGTCAGCAGATTACACTTGCGAAATATCATTCTCTCTACTGTGGTATGTGAAGATCATCTTGCAGATCCGGACATGATCTAAGTGTTCGGTAATTACTATGGAGTATTCAGAGATGGAACCCGCCTTGCAATGCCGAAGACATAACTGCGTGCCGGACTCATCGTCATTGAAGCCTGGTTCAGGGGCTACTGAGGGAGTCCTTGATTTGGGGGTATCCAGACAGCCGGACTATATACTCTGGCCGGACTGTTGGACCGTGAAGATACAAGACTCAAGACTTCGTCCCATGTCCGGATGGGATGACTCTCCTTTGCAAGGAAGACAAGCTTGGCGATCCGGATATTATATTTCCTTCTTTGTAACCGACTCCATGTAAACCCTAGCCCTCTCCGGTGTCTATATAAACCGGAGGGTTTAGTCCTTGGAGACATAATCATAATCATCATAGGCTAGCATCTAGGGTTTAGTCTCTACGATCTCGTGGTAGATCAACTCTTGTAACACTCATATCATCAATATCAATCAAGCAAGAAGTAGGGTTTTACCTCCATTAGGAGGGCCCGAACCTGGGTAAACATTGTGTCCCTTGCCTCCTATTACCATTAGCCTAAGACGCACAGATCGGGACCTCCTACCCGAGATCTACCGGTTTTGACACTGACAGCGGCCAGCCTAGGAGGGGGCATGCCATGGGGAGTCCTACTGCCACCGGGAGTAGGACTCCCTCCTTCCTTGTTGGACTAGGAGAGGGGGAAGGAAAGGGAGAGGAGGAGAAGGAAAGAGGGGGGCCGGCCCCCCTTGCCCTAAACTAATTGGTTTGGGCCTTGGGGGGGGGGCGCACCCCACACTCCCCATGCTGCCCTCCTTTTCCATTAAGGCCCATGTAGGCCCATTAAGCCCCCGGGGGGTTTCGGTAACCTCCCGGTACTCCGGTAAAATCCCGATTTCACCCGGAACACTTCCGATATCTAAATATAGGCTTCCAATATATCAATCTTCATGTCTCGACCATTTTGAGACTCCTCGTCATGTCCGTAATCACATTCGGGACTCCGAACAACCTTCGGTACATCAAAACTCATAAACTCATAATATAACTGTCATCGAAACCTTAAGCATGCGGACCCTACGGGTTCGAGAACTATGTAGACATGACCGAGACTCGTTTCCGGTCAATAACCAATAGCGGAACCTGGATGATCATATTGGCTCCTACATATTCTACGAAGATCTTTATCGGTCAAACCACATAACAACATACATTGTTCCCTTTGTCATCAGTATGTTACTTGCCAAAGATTTGACCGTCGGTATCCCAATACCTAGTTCAATCTCGTTACCGGCAAGTCTCTTTACTCGTTACGTAATGCATCATTCCGTAACTAACTCATTAGCTACATTGCTTGCAAGGCTTATAGTGATGTGCATTACCGAGAGGGCCCAGAGATACCTTTCCGACAATCGAAGTGACAAAACCTAATCTCGAAATACGCCAACTCAACATGTACCTTTGGAGACACCTATAGAGCTCCTTTATAATCACCCAGTTACGTTGTGACGTTTCGTAGCACACAAAGTGTTCCTCCGGTAAACGGGAGTTGCATAATCTCATAGTTGTAGGAACATGTATAAGTCATGAAGAAAGCAATAGCAACATACTAAACGATCAAGTGCTAAGCTAACGGAATGGGTCATGTCAATCACATCATTCTCCTAATGATGTGATCCCGTTAATCAAATGACAACTCATGTCTATGGTTAGGAAACATAACCATCTTTGATTAATGAGCTAGTCAAGTAGAGGCATACTAGTGACATTAAGTTTGTCTATGTATTCACACATGTATCATCTTTCCGGTTAATACAATTCTAGCATTAATAATAAACATTTATCATGATATGAGGAAATAAATTACAATTTTATTATTGCCTCTAGGGCATATTTCCTTTAGTCTCCCACTTGCACTAGAGCCAATAATCTAGATTACACAGTAATGATTCTAACACCCATGGAGTCTTGGTGCTGATCATGTTTTGCTCGTGGAAGAGGCTTAGTCAACGGGTCTGCAACATCCAGATCCATATGTATCTTGCAAATCTCTATGTCTCCCACCTGGACTTGGTCCTGGATGGAATTGAAGCGTCTCTTGATGTGCTTGGTCCTCTTGTGAAATCTGGATTCCTTTGCCAAGGCAATTGCACTAGTATTGTCACAGAAGATCTTCATTGGTCCCAATGCACTAGGTATGACACCTAGATCGGAAATGAACTCTTTCATCTAGACTCCTTCATTTGCTGCTTCCAAAGCAGCAATGTACTCCGCTTCGCATGTAGATCCCGCCAGGATGCTTTGTTTAGAACTACACCAACTGACAGCTCCACCATTCAATATAAACACGTATCCGGTTTGCGATTTAGAATCGTCCGAATCAGTGTCAAAGGTTGCATCGACATAACCATTTATGACTAGCTCTTTGTCACCTCCATAAACGAGAAACATATCCTTAGTCCTTTTCAGGTATTTCAGGATATTCTTGATCGTTGTCCAGTGATCCACTCCTGGATTACTTTGGTACCTCCCTGCTAAACTTATTGCTAAGCATACGTCAGGTCTGGTACACAGCATTGCATACATGATAGAGCCTATGGCTGAAGCATAGGGAACATCTTTCATTTTATCTCTATCTTCTGCTGTGGTCGGGCATTGAGTCTGACTCAACTTCACACCTTGTAATACAGGCAATAACCCTTTCTTTGCTTGATCCATTTTGAACTTTTTCAAAACTTTATCAAGGTATGTGCTTTGTGAAAGTCCAATTAAGCGTCTTCATCTATCTGTATAGATCTTGATGCCCAATATGTAAGAAGCTTCACCGAGGTCTTTCATTGAAAAACTTTTATTCAAATATCCCTTTATGCTATCCATAAATTCTATATCATTTCCAATCAACAATATGTTGTCTACATATAATATCGGAAATTCTACAGAGCTCCCACTCACTTTCTTGTAAATGCAGGCTTCTCCAAAAGTCTGTATAAAACAATATGCTTTGATCACACTATCAAAGCATTTATTCCAACTCCGAGAGGCATGCACCAGTCCATAAATGGATCGTCGGAGCTTGCACACTTTGTTAGCACCTTTTGGATCGACAAAACCTTCCGGTTGCATCATATACAACTCTTCTTCTAGAAATCCATTCAGGAATGCAGTTTTGACATCCATTTGCCATATTTCATAATCATAAAATGCAACAATTGCTAACATGATTCGGACAGACTTAAGCATCGCTATGGGTGAGAAAGTCTCAACGTAGTCAACCCCTTGAACTTGTTGAAAACCTTTCGCAACAAGTCGAGCTTTGTAGACAGTTAGATTACCATCAACCTCAGTCTTCTTCTTGAAGATCCATTTATTCTCGATGGCTTGTCGATCATCGGGCAAGTCAACCAAAGTCCATACTTTGTTCTCATACATGGATCCTATCTCAGATTTCATGGCCTCAAGCCATTTTGCGGAATCTGGGCTCATCATTGCTTCCTCATAGTTCGTAGGTTCATCATGTTCAAGTAACATGACTTCCAGAATAGGATTACCGTACCACTCTGGTGCGGATCTTACTATGGTTGACCTACGAGGTTTGGTAGTAACTTGATCTGAAGTTTCATGATCAATATCATTAGCTTCCTCACTAATTGGTTGAGTTGTCATAGGAACCGGTTCTTGTGATGAACTACTTTCCAATAAGCGAGCAGGTACAGTTACCTCATCAAGTTCTACTTTCCTCCCACTCACTTCTTTCGAGAGATACTCCTTCTCTAGAAAGGATCCGAATTTAGCAACAAAAGTCTTGCCTTCAGATCTGTGATAGAAGGTGTACCCAATAGTCTCTTTTGGGTATCCAATGAAGACACGTTTCTCCGATTTGGGTTCGAGCTTATCTGGTTGCAGTTTCTTCACATAAGCATCGCAGCCCCAAACTTTAAGAAACAACAACTTTGGTTTCTTGCCAAACCATATTTCATAAGGCGTCGTCTCAACAGATTATGATGGTGCCCTATTTAATGTGAATGCGGCCGCTCTAAAGCACAACCCCAAAAAGATAGCGGTAAATCAGTAAGAGACATCATAGATCGCACCATATCCAGTAAAGTACGATTACGACGTTCGGACACACCATTACGCTGTGGTGTTCCGGGTGGGGTGAGTTGCGAAACTATTCCGCATTGTTTCAAATGTAAACCAAACTCGTAACTCAAATATTCTCCTCCACGATTGGATCGTAGAAACTTTATTTTCTTGTTACGATGATTTTCCACTTCACTCTGAAATTCTTTGAACTTTTCAAATGTTTCAGACTTGTGTTTCATTAAGTAGATATACCCATATCTGCTCAAATCATCTGTGAAGGTGAGAAAATAACGATACCCGCCGCGAGCCTCAACATTCATTGGACCACACACATCAGTATGTATGATTTCCAGCAAATCAGTTGCTCGCTCCATAGTTCCAGAGAACGGCGTTTTAGTCATCTTGCCCATGAGGCACGGTTCGCAAGTACCAAGTGATTCATAATCAAGTGATTCCAGAAGTCCATTAGTATGGAGTTTCTTCATGCGCTTTACACCAATATGACCCAAATGGCAGTGCCACAAATAAGTTGCACTATCTATCAACTCTGCATCTTTTGGCTTCAACATTATGAATATGTGTATCACTACTATCGAGATTTAATAAAAATAGACCACTCTTCAAGGGTGCATGACCATAAAAGATATTACTCATATAAATAGAACAACCATTATTCTCTGATTTAAATGAATAACCGTCTCGCATCAAACAAGATCCATATATAATGTTCATGCTCAACGCTGGCACCAAATAACAATTATTCAGGTCTAAAACTAATCCCGAAGGTAGATGTAGAGGTAGCGTGCCGACCGCGATCACATCAACTTTGGAACCATTTCCCACGCGCATCATCACCTCGTCCTTAGCCAATCTTCGCTTAATCCGTAGTCCTTGTTTCGAGTTGCAAATATTACCAACAGAACCAGTATCAAATACCCAGGTGCTACTGCGAGCATTAGTAAGGTACATATCAATAACATGTATATCACATATACCTTTGTTCACCTTGCCATCCTTCTTATCCGCCAAATACTTGGGGCAGTTCCGCTTCCAGTGACCAGTCTGCTTGCAGTAGACGCACTCAGTCTCAGGCTTAGGTCCAGATTTGGGTTTCTTCTCTTGAGCAGCAACTTGTTTGCTGTTCTTCTTGAAGTTTCCCTTCTTCTTCCCTTTGCCCTTTTTCTTGAAACTGGTGGTCTTATTGACCATCAACACTTGATGCTCCTTCTTGATTTCTACCTCCGCTCCGCAGCCTTTAGCATTGCGAAGAGCTCGGGAATAGTCTTGTCCATCCCTTGCATATTATAATTCATCACGAAGCTCTTGTAGCTTGGTGGCAGTGATTGAAGAATTCTGTCAATGACACTATCATCAGGAAGATTAACTCCCAGTTGAATCAAGTGATTATTATACCCAGACATTTTGAGTATATGTTCACTGACAGAACTATTCTCCTCCATCTTGCAGCTATAGAACTTATTGGAGACTTCATATCTCTTAATCCGGGCATTTGCTTGAAATATTAACTTCAACTCCTGGAACATCTCATATGCTCCATGACGTTCAAAACATCGTTGAAGTCCCGGTTCTAAGCCGTAAAGCATGGCACACTGAACTATCGAGTAGTCATCAGCTTTGCTCTGCCAGACATTCTTAACGTCGTCAGTTGCATCTGCAGCAGGCCTGGCACCCAGCGGTGCTTCCAGGACGTAATTCTTCTGTGCAGCAATGAGGATAATCCTCAAGTTACGGACCCAGTCCATGTAATTGCTACCATCATCTTTCAACTTAGCTTTCTCAAGGAACGCAGTAAAATTCAATGGAACAACAACATGAGCCATCTATATACAACAAACATATTACTAAAGAACTCCCACTTAGATAGACATCTCTCTAGTCATCTAAGTGATCACGTGATCCAAATCAACTAAACCATGTCCGATCATCATGTGAGATGGAGTAGTTTTCAATGGTGAACATCACTATGTTGATCACATCTACTATATGATTCACGTTCGACCTTTCGGTCTTCGTGTTACGAGGCCATATCTGTATATGCTAGGCTCGTCAAGTTTAACCTGAGTATTCCGCGTGTGCAACTGTTTTGCACCCGTTGTATTTGAACGTACAACCTATCACACCCGATCATCACGTGGTGTCTCAGCACGAAGAATTTCGCAACGGTGCATACTCAGGGAGAACACGTCTTGATAATTAGTGAGAGATCAACTTAAAATGCTACCATCAATCAAAGCAAGATAAGATGCATAAAGGATAAACATCACATGCAATCAATATAAGTGATATGATATGGCCATCATCATCTTGTGCTTGTGATCTCCATCTCTGAAGCACCGTCGTGATCACCATCGTCACCGGCGCGACACCTTGATCTCCATCATAGCATCGTTGTCATTTCGCCATCTATTGCTTCTACGACTATCGCTACTGCTTGGTGATAAAGTAAAGCAATTACAGGGCGCTTGCATTTCATACAATAAAGCGACAACCATATGGCTCCTGCCAGTTGCCGATAACTCGGTTACAAAAAAGATCATCTCATACAATAAAATATAGCATCACGTCTTGACCATATCACATCACAACATGCCCTGCAAAAACAAGTTAGAGTCCTCTACTTTGTTGTTGCAAATTTTACGTGGCTGCTATGGGCTGAGCAAGAACCGTTCTTACCTACGCATCAAAACCACAACGATAGTTCGTCAAGTTAGTGCTGTTTTAACCTTCGCAAGAACCGGGCGTAGCCACACTCGGTTCAACTAAAGTTGGAGAAACTGACACCCGCCAGCCACCTGTGTGCAAAGCACGTCGGGAGAACCAGTCTCGTGTAAGCGTACGCGTAATGTCGGTCCGGGACGCTTCATCCAACAATACCGCCGAACCAAAGTATGACATGCTGGTAAGCAGTATGACTTGTATCACCCACAACTCACTTGTGTTCAACTCGTGCATATAACATCTACGCATAAAACCGGGCTCGGATGCCACTGTTGGGGAACGTAGTAATTTCAAGAAATTTCCTACGCACACGCAAGATCATGGTGATGCATAGCAACGAGAGGGGAGAGTGTGTCCACGTACCCTCGTAGACCGAAAGCAGAAGCATTAGAACAACACGGTTGATGTAGTCGTACGTCTTCAGGGCCCGACCGATCAAGCACCAAAACTACGACACCTCCGAGTTCTAGCAGACGTTCAGCTCGATGACATCCCCCGTACTCCGATCAAGCAGAGTGTCGAGGGAGAGTTCCGTCAGCACGACAGCGTGGTGACGATCTTGATGTTCTACCGTCGCAGGGCTTCGCCTAAGCACCGCTATAATATTATCGAGGAGGACTATGGTGGTGGGGGGCACCGCACACGGCTAAGAGATCAAGAGATCAATTGTTGTGTCTAGAGGTGCCCCTGCCCACGTATATAAAGGAGCAAGGGGGGAGGGGGCGGCCGGTCTAGGAGGGGGCACGCCATGGGGAGTCCTACTCCCACCGGGAGTAGGACTCCCTCCTTCCTTGTTGGAATAGGAGAGGGGGAAGGAAAGGGAGAGTAGGAGAAGGAAAGAGGGGGCCTGGCCCCCCTTGCCCTAAACCAATTGGTTTGGGCCTTGGGGGGCGCACCCCACACTCCCCTTGCTGCCCTCCTTTTCCATTAAGGCCCATGTACGCCCATTAAGCCCCCGGGGGATTCTGGTAACCTCCCGGTACTCCGGTAAAATCCCGATTTCACCCGGAACACTTTCGATATCCAAATATAGGCTTCCAATATATCAATCTTCATGCCTTGACCATTTCGAGACTCCTCATCATGTCCATAATCACATTCGAGACTCCGAACAACCTTCGGTACATCAAAACTCATAAACTCATAATATAACTGTCATCAAAACCTTAAGCGTGCGGACCCTACGGGTTCGAGAACTATGTAGACATGACCGAGCCTCGTTTCCGGTAAATAACTAATAGCAGAACCTGGATGATCATATTGGCTCCTACATATTCTACGAAGATCTTTATCGGTCAAACCGCATAACAACATATGTTGTTCCCTTTGTCATCGGTATGTTACTTGCCCAAGATTTGATCATCGGTATCCCAATACCTAGTTCAATCTTGTTACCGGCAAGTCTCTTTACTTGTTATGTAATGCATCATTTCGTAACTAACTCATTAGCTACATTGCTTGCAAGGCTTATAGTGATGTGCATTACCGAGAGGGCCCAGAGATACCTCTACGACAATCGGAGTGACAAAACCTAATCTCGAAATACGCCAACTCAATATGTACCTTTGGAGACACCTGTAGAGCTCCTTTATAATCACCCAGTTACATTGTGACATTTCGTAGCACACAAAGTGTTCCTCCGGTAAACGGGAGTTGCATAATCTCATAGTTGTAGGAACATGTATAAGTCATGAAGAAAGCAATAGCAACATACTAAACGATCAAGTGCTAAGCTAACAGAATGGGTCATGTCAATCACATCATTCTCCTAATGATGTGATCCCGTTAATCAAATGACAACTCATGTCTATGGTTAGGAAACATAACCATCTTTGATTAATGAGCTAGTCAAGTAGAGGCATACTAGTGACATTAAGTTTGTCTATGTATTCACACATGTATCATGTTTCCGGTTAATACAATTCTAGCATGAATAATAAACATTTATCATGATATGAGGAAATAAATAATAACTTTATTATTGCCTCTAGGGCATATTTCCTTCAGCCGTAAGGATCACAATGGTATCGAGGATACCGAGTCGTTGTATATTCGTGATGTTGTATGAGAATCGTGGGTAAAGGTCAAGCTCCCTATGGTCAGTTAATGATTACTACGGTATTGTTTATACCAAGCTTGATTTGATCCTGAGGTGATCGTGTGATGTCTGAGGTTGGTAAGTGATGCATGTGATGGTTACAAGGTAACCCGAGCAGAATAAGTGGTGCGTGATGCATGCTAGTATTGTCGGATAAATATGCTCATGTTGTGTTAGCTGTATCATGTTTATGATGGTCATGCCATGTTATTCTGATGGTATCATGTTAATTCCTGTTTAACCTGTAATTGCCATGCTGTTGTTTGTCTTGAATGCTTCTGGTTTATTGTGAGCTTGCAAGTACATTCAATGTACTGACCTGGCGTGTCATGCCAGCTTGCAGGTCATGCCGGATTTGATTGCTTGCTTGTCGTGGTTTCTGTTTGTGTGAGCTAGGATAAGCGTTCCAGCCAGAGTCCCTGTGGAGTGGAGTTCACCATCGTCGTCATTGTTCTACTGCTAGAGTTATTCCACTACTTCGAGTTGTTCTGCTGCTTGCATAGAGCAACTGAGGATGGCGTAGTGTCGCCATACCAATGTTATTCATTGTAATATCGGAGACCTTGTATTCATATTTGTGTAATAATAGAAAGCTGGTTTGTTCTGTGCTAAGCAGTGCCGTATTCCAGAAGACTTCATCTCGATCTCTGGGCTGGAATACGGGGCGTTCCGGTTTTCCCTGAGCCGGGGTGCCACAATGCTTGGTATCAGAGCAGGTCTGGCTGTAGGACGCTCTAGACCGCGTGAACATTAGAAAGCGGTAGTATAGACCCCAGTTGGTTTGTTGCATTTGGTTGCTGCATTTGTTTGTTGCATAGCATGCATATAGCCTTAGTATTTGTGATAACGGTTTATCTGGTGAGTGTAGCTGGCATCAGTTTGAATCCACTACAGCTCAAACTTTGCATTTCTCTAGTTCCTTTTTCTTTCGGTGTTTGGTGTCATTTCTGTCCCAGCAGAGTGATGCCAAGTGATCCCGACACTGTTTGCAAAAATGGTGCTCAGGTATCGCGCCGATGTTTTTCTTTCAGTCCCGCCTATCATTTTGGTGATAGACATGCTCCTATCCCGGATCGTTATTTTATTTTGTCGTGTTGGCAACCCTTAATGATCTTAGTTATCAAGAAAGGGCAATGTCAGCAGCCTCAGTCTTTTCCCCGCTATCCTATTTCTTGGACGAGTATGGATCTTCTTCCGTCCGCTTGATAATAATGTGGTTGAGACTTTCATGTCCCACTACATGATTACCGAGTACGTCCTTGCCTCCGAGCTAGTCCAGGTTGCTATCTGGATAAGCTAGCACTTGGTGTAGCGCTGTTTACACCAGTTCTTCCACACTGTTATTCGTCCTCATGCCCACCGTCACAACATATTAGACCGCAATACCGGAGTTTCCGTGAAATTTGTGTGCTTAAGTAGGCATGCATATTGTGTGAGTAGCAGTAATATGTGATGATGGCTTGATTAATTATATTAGTACAATGCTTGTGTGCTTTTGTTTTAGTCGTTTCTTTTATTCCTTTCTTGGGACCTTCAGTGTTACAAAATTTTCCCTATTAAAGTTGCTCGTCAATCGACACCGGACCCGAAGAGTCAGCAAGAAATGCATATATTTGGAAACTCAGCTAAACAGAATGGAATTATCAGCTGACTGTAGTGAAATTGGGAATATCTTGTCTGGATGCAAAAGAAATCCTGGATGGACCGTTAGTATCAAGTTTGCATTAGCGTGCACTCAGCACAACAAAATGATTAAATCAGCAAGAAGATAAATTATGTGCAAGGTTGACAGAATATTATCAAAGGTATGGCTCAGATACAAGTTTAATATTTTGTTGAGGATGATTTTGGAATTCGATGTACCTGGAAGCAAGCAAAAATATGGCATATACTCAGAAAGGAGGACAGTCCTGCAAGACCCCGTTTCATGCAAGAAATCAATAGCAAAAATATTTAGATGGTATGTACATGTGGAAATCGGTCCTCATATCACAATAAGAAGCTTCTGGTGTAAGCAACCCAATCTTCCCTCGCAAAATACCAGAGAAGTTTCCAAGGCAAGTGTAACATCCCAAAATTCTAAATTTTGGAATGTTATAAACAAATAGATAGATTTGATTGATTGCTTGATTGATTGACTGAAAGTGAGTGAATTCGAAACTTTTTGAAAGTTAAATGAGAGGGAATAAAAGGACTTTCCCAAACTTTCATATTGGTTTTCTGATCTTCGTGAATTCAAATTCTTTTCATCACAAAACCCCGGAGAGAAGATGACATGACTTCTTCCATTTATTTAAATGACAAGGGGTGTTGAGAATATTTGAATTTCATTTGGAAATATCCCAATTCTGAAACTTTATGCGACTCAATGATTTTCACGAGAGAAGATAAAATGACTTCTTCAAATTATATGAAATATGAGTTGGGAGTTTCAAAGAATTAAATTCAAAGCCCCTTTGAATTTATTTTCAATTTGGAATAGATCATCATGCATATTTTATTTTCTTGCATTTTGGTCGATCCTAGAAATTTCACGCAACTCAAGGACCCTTGGAGAGAGTTGGAGATTTCGTTATTTTCATATTTGAGAGTTTTCTCGAATTGAAAAGAGGATCATTTGATTTATTTATTTCATCTTCAATTATTTTCCGTTATCAAAAATATAAGAGAGGGAAAAATATGACTTTCCCAAATTTAGGAAAATGAAGATTTAATAAATAGATCAAATTTTGTTTGCCGGAGTTTTATTTGCATTTTATTCGGATAGGGAAAATGCGCGTTTTTGAAAATTTTATTTTAGGTCCGGAGAAAAGTTCATTTTGTTCGGCTCATTTTTAGGAGTCGGGGAAAATTTACTTTATTAAATTTTGGAGTTCGTTTAGTTTTTCTTTTATTTATTTTTCTGCGCGCGAGACCATTAAAAAAAAAAATCCGCAGCGCCTTGGGCCAAAGGCCCAAGCCACTAGCCGCCGGCCGGCCAAGAGGCCATAGCGCGCGTGCACCAGGGAGCCGCCGCTTCTTGCTTTCCTAGTCTTAGTAGGACTCTTGTCCTATGTTCGTTTATTCCGTATCTATTTCTAGATCTTTTCCTTTTGTTTCCTAATCCTA
>NC_057810.1:542041360-542062397 GCF_018294505.1 Triticum aestivum | reverse complement strand
GGTCATCCGCCTTCTCAAACACCCTGTAGTGCGAGAAACCAAACGGAGGCGATCGAGTCTTGTGGGAAAAGTGCGCAAACCTCTGCAGAGTAACAAACTAATCATGATTAGCCGTGTCCCCGGTTATGGACATTTTGAGTATCTAGTTCTTGGATTATCCTGTTGATCTCAACACGTTACTTATTATAATTTGTTTGGGTTTAATGAGTACTTTTAATTGGGATTGAGGATGCTGTCAACCATTCTCAATGTTTAACAACCACCATGATAGTTAAATAAATTTTATTCCTTTGAAGTAGGGAAAAATTGGCTTTTCGCAAAAACTGTAACCATAGAGCTTTCCACCGGCCATATATGCATGTAGTATAGGCTTATTGTTTCATTACTCTCTATGTGTTACATTGCCAGCATATTCCATGTGCTGACCCGTTTTCGGGCTGCAACTTTTCATGTTGCAGACTTTTCAGACGACGAGTAAGAGGTACGTTAGGGTTACGATTTCCTATACTCAACTTTGCCGTTGGTGTTGATGGGAATCCACAACCTTGTTGCTTCCGCTATATTTTGGATTGAGGTAATAGTATTTACGTAACTTTATACATGTGATTTACCTCTGTTATAAATCCTTCGAGTACTGTGTGTGTCAGCATACTGATCCAGGGATGACACATAAGCACAGAGACTTGATCCATTCGGGTCGGGTCGCTACAAGATGGTATCAGAGCACATGTTGACTGTAGGACGTGACCCTAGAAACTGGCAAGCCAATAGCAAAGATTTTTCTCTACAACTTTCCCTTTCAAAAGATCTTTTACCTCTCTTCTCTTCTGAGTTTATTCAAATATTCCCTTTTTAGTGAGACCATACCCCTTTTCCCTTTTGACCACTCGAAGATTTGACTGATGAGACCACTCCAAGGAGACAAGATATCGGACAACTAAGACCATTTGGAATGAAGAGGATTTTACCGTGTAAATGGAAACTACAACTGTTGAAGACTCCGAAGACTTGGAGAATTTGAAGGCTCTGAAGAATTCCCAAGTTTGTATGACCCAGGAAGGCTACCTTTATGGAACCTGGCAGACTATGGAAGTTATCAATACCGAGATCAAGGTGTATCGGAGAAAGACCGGAGCATGGAGAGTTAGTAACTCAAAGTTTTGTCAAGAGAACCCTAAGGCAGGAGTTATTAACTCATGGAAATGACAAGAGCAAAATAAAAAAAAACACGGCTATCCATGATGTTATCGCCCGCCTATGCTATTGTCACCGTGCGGAGTTAAAGCATGCAGATGCATGGAAGGATTGGATGGTAGAAAGCTGATGAAGCATCTATCTGCAAACGTTGGAGTGTTAACCTTAGCTGGTGTATTCACCAGGATCTGGAGTGTTACATCAGGAAGTTAAGATGGACCTACAAGAAGCAATATTTGACAATAAGGCAATTGGTGAAGAACTCAGGACCCAGAAGCTGAAAGTAGACAAGATGAAGGAGCAAAGCATCGAGATACCGGAGATTTGACAATAATTGAAGGACAGTAGGATCATGGATCATGTCAAGGATGTTGAAACCGGCAGTTGGAACGTAACTCCAGAAATATTGAAGGACGTCGCGAGAGACTTCGCGTCAACAGAGATGATCTGGCAAAAGAACTTGAGCAGGACAAGCACGATTGGAAGAAGCCATCGGAGACATGAACATGACTTGAAGAGTTTGGAGACGTTGAAGATTCATTGACCTTTAGAAGACCAAACCCCTATTATATGCCTACGTTAGATGCGACGTTTGTGAGCTGTCATTTGTTTGATGTTTTTTCGACAGCCACAACAAAATCTGTCTTTTCAAAACTTTTGCTTGTATTGTGTGCATTCCTCTCTCTTGATCTCCCTTATCTCACCCCAAACCCTTGAACCCAATAGAGGATGAATGGCGATGAGCTTGTATTTTCTGGACCGATGAGTCAATTGGAGACAGACCGATGGATTCAGAACATGGAGGATCATATGGAGAACAACCCTATAGTCGGAAAGGATATGGCCCAGCATGCTCTTCAATGCTTTGAAAGAGGTGCTGCTACTTGGTGGAGGATGTACCAAACCATCAATGGATGGCAAGGAGTAACCACTTGGAAAGAATTTAAGTTGACCTTGCTAAAGTCTCAGTTTGTGTCCCAGAAGTTGAAGCCTTATGGAAAGGATATGAAGAAACCTTGTGCATGCAAGATTTGTGGAGAAATCGGGCACACCCATAAGGAACACAAGGATGAATGCCCTAATTGTGAAGGAAGTCACCCAACTGAAGAATGCCCAACTAGACAGATTACTTGTTTCTTGTGTCAAGGGACTACCCACTACCTTGCTCAGTGTCACATTTACCCCATGGTACAACGAACCATCCAGCTGAAGGAAGAAGCAATGAAAGGAGCTCTCATGGAAGGTTTAGAAGAACCTGTGATGAAGAAAGAGGTGGAGGACACACCCAAAGAAGAGCCAATTAGACCCTGCACTAAGTCATGCTATTCATGTGGAGAAGAAGGACACATCTCCCAGAATTGTATGAACGGGAATCTAGTAGAATTCCCGACAGAGGAAGTAGAATATGACCCACGGGAAATAGAAGCCATGACTGGAATGGAAAGGTCCAGGAAGAGAAGTAGGTTGGATTCGAGGAACAACCCAATTTCCACAAAGAAAGACCTGAGTCATATCACATGTTTCAGGTGCAAAAATTCAGGGCACTACTTCAATGATTGCCCAAGAGGGCAGAAAAGGACCCAAGGAGGCTATGTGATCATGAGGAAACCTCGAAACCTGTCAGAAGTAATGTGTTTCCGTTGTAATGGAGCAGGGCACTTTGCCAGAGGTTGTCCGAAGGAGAAGGAGACTTGTGATAAATAGTTGAGTTTGTAACAGAAGTAATATAGTAGTGGTAGTGAGAACATTTTCTTTTATATAGAGGTATTGAATTGAGGCATGTAATGGAAAAACAGGAGATTGTAATGATTTGAGAATTAATAAAGTTAGCCTCGTTGGTACTGATATGGATTTTATGAGTTGCTACTCTATGAAGGAGGATTTTGACCATTTTTGAGGATAAGAGAAATATGGTCTATGGAAGATTTGTGTATTTTAAGGGTGGTAGTACCCTGTAAGAACCTTTGACCCCAGAAAAGATAAAGATACTCCACTGCATGGATTTTGGGCAAAATGAAATACGAGTTTTGTCTCGATATGTGTGATGCCCCAAGAGTATGTGGGATGAAGTTGGAGACCGTCAGTTGTTTGGACCAAATGTGATCAAGGAGTCAGAAGAGAATGTTAAGTTGATTCGAGATAGACTGAAGGTAGCTCAGTCCAGGCAGAAGAGTTATGCAGACTAAAAAACGCAAGGAGGTAGTCTATGAAATCGGAGACAGAGCATATCTTTGTGTGCCAGCTCTGCGAGGAGTTAAACGATTTGGAGTTAAGGGAAAGTTAGCCCCGAGATTTGTAGGACCATACCACGTATTGGAGCGTATGGGAGAAGTTACCAACAAGTTGGAGTCACCCGAAGGACTGTCAGGAGTTCATGATGTGTTTCACGATTCCCAGTTGAAGAAGTGCCATGCAGAGATGGCCAATATTTTCTTGTAAGGACGCTTGACCCTGGAAAGGATAATGATGTTCCACGAAGTAGAGTATGGATTTCATAAGTATAAGTTTTATCACGGTATGTGGGACATCCCACGAGGATGAAGAGATGAAGTGTTATTGGATATAAAGGAGGTATGATGTTGGAAATATGGATCAATGGAAATTCCATGAAGAGTCTGAGTAATCATGTCCCCGTTTGGTGCAAATATAAGGAAAAGAGACAGTACATGGATTTTAAGTATGCCAGGAAGTTGGATGTTGGGATAATGATCAGTTGCCCAGATGATGAGTTCAAGATTTGCAAGTGATGAGATGGGCCATAACCCACAGGCCCCAGGACCTGCCAAGAAGCAAGCACACTCTTGCTGAAGGAAAAACCCTGGAAGAAGTTACGACTTGTATCAAACGACGATTCTATAGGAGTTTACGCAAAACCTGAGAGTTGTTAAGTAACGATAGATGTTTGTTTGGCTTGCAGAATCAATGGATTTTCCGAACTTGGTTCATCGACAAGAGAAATCCTGCAATGCTTGTGAGGTTGACCGAGTGTTAGTATGCGAGATTCGCTAAACTGTATACATGGTAATGATTTGGGTGCGGGATGGATTGATCACCATACCGACTTACTCTTATTATTCGCTTTGCTATATGGGATGGTAAATCTGAGTGACTTGCCTATAGTAGAGAGACGACGATATTAAACCTTGTTAAACCTTAGAATGGTATACGTAATTTTTCCCTTGTACACGACAGCTTTTGCCAACCGTAGGTTATACGGTGAGGATCAACCCAGATTCATTTCCTGCAGGAGAAACCATAAATTGTTGACCACCACGAGATATCGATAGTTGTTTAGCATTGGCGTCAGACCCGTCAGCTATGAAGACCCAGTTTCGGGATAACCTTACCAAGATGAAAGGACAAAGGAATTGAGGAAAAGGTTATGCCACTACCGGAAGAGCCCAGAGAAGGGATTATCCTTAATATCTGAGAAGACTGACACTGTCAACGATAAGGATGGAGTATATGAGTTTTGATGGAACCGTAACAAGGTTTCTAAGGGTGGTAGCATCCCAGACCCCGGAGACGATTGATGGATTTGAGGAGACCCCCAAACCCTAACCTATTCTTTCTATCCTCTCCGAATCTCGAGGACGAGATTCATTTTAAGGGTGGTAGTTTGTAACATCCCAAAATTCTAAATTTTGGAATGTTATAAACAAATAGATAGATTTGATTGATTGCTTGATTGATTGACTGAAAGTGAGTGAATTCGAAACTTTTTGAAAGTTAAATGAGAGGGAATAAAAGGACTTTCCCAAACTTTCATATTGGTTTTCTGATCTTCGTGAATTCAAATTCTTTTCATCACAAAACCCCGGAGAGAAGATGACATGACTTCTTCCATTTATTTAAGTGACAAGGGGTGTTGAGAATATTTGAATTTCATTTGGAAATATCCCAATTCTGAAACTTTATGCGACTCAATGATTTTCACGAGAGAAGATAAAATGACTTCTTCAAATTATATGAAATATGAGTTGGGAGTTTCAAAGAATTAAATTCAAAGCCCCTTTGAATTTATTTTCAATTTGGAATAGATCATCATGCATATTTTATTTTCTTGCATTTTGGTCGATCCTAGAAATTTCACGCAACTCAAGGACCCTTGGAGAGAGTTGGAGATTTCGTTATTTTCATATTTGAGAGTTTTCTCGAATTGAAAAGAGGATCATTTGATTTATTTATTTCATCTTCAATTATTTTCTGTTATCAAAAATATAAGAGAGGGAAAAATATGACTTTCCCAAATTTAGGAAAATGAAGATTTAATAAATAGATCAAATTTTGTTTGCCGGAGTTTTATTTGCATTTTATTCGGATAGGGAAAATGCGCGTTTTTGAAAATTTTATTTTAGGTCCGGAGAAAAGTTCATTTTGTTCGGCTCATTTTTAGGAGTCGGAGAAAATTTACTTTATTAAATTTTGGAGTTCGTTTAGATTTTCTTTTATTTATTTTTCTGCGCGCGAGACCGTTAAAAAAAAATCCGCAGCGCCTTGGGCCAAAGGCCCAAGCCACTAGCCGCCGGCCGGCCAAGAGGCCATAGCGCGCGTGCACCAGGGAGCCGCCGCTTCTTGCTTTCCTAGTCTTAGTAGGACTCTTGTCCTATGTTCGTTTATTCCGTATCCATTTTTAGATCTTTTCCTTTTGTTTCCTAATCCTAGTCTATTTCTTGTCCCCTACCCCAAGCAAAACCCTCCCCTCCCCAATATAAATACCCAAGCACCCCCCCTCTAAACACATCAAACCAACACCTCTCCTCTCCTCTCCGCCACACCCCATGCCGCGCCGCCGCACCACCCAAGCCGCGCCTCACCCCGCGCCTCTCACCCGCGCCGCCGCCCTTGTGCATCGCCGCCGCGTCAACGCCGCCCAACCCCGCGCCCTAGTGCCGCCACCGCCACCATGCGTCACCGCGCCGCCGCCGCCCTGCGTCAACGCCGCCGTCGCCACCGTTCGCCGGAGGTACCGCGCCGCGTCTCTTCTTTCCCTCGGTTCGGTTTTTCTTATAAACCGTTCCGATTCTTTTCTTCTCTACCGATTCGTTTTCTTTCCGATTTTTCGCTAAACCGTTCCGGTGTTCTAGATCGGTTTTTCGTTTCGATCTCTTTTCCGAAAACCCTAGATTGGTTTTCGTTCTTCTTTCGGACCGTTCGTCTCAACGAACGTGATCACCGATTATTTCCCGGTTAACGACGTCTGTTCGTATAACCGTTCTTCTTTTTCTTCTCGTCGGATTTATTCCGCGATCGCGATCTCAGATCCGATCTTCGTTCTAGTTTATCTTCTCGCTCGTTTATCGGAATCAGGTGATTCAAGCGCCTGGAGTTTCATCTCGAAACCGCCGTTTCGTCTAATCAACTTGAACAAGCTTTTGCTACAGTAAAATTTTGACCTAGATTCAACTTGCTAGAACCGAGTTGTTTTCTTCCGCCGTTTGTTTTTCGTCGTTTGTTCGGCTCGTTCTTTCTTTGCAACCGGAGTTCTTAAGTTGAACTTTCTGGTTCGTTCTCTTGTTCGATTTTTCCCTGTGCATTAGATGAGTACTTATTGTGTGGTTACTATTGTTTGCTTACGATAGATTGACCGGAGTATGACGATTAGATCTATCAAGAGTTTTGAGTGCGAATCATCTTCATCAACATTGCAGGCAAGTAACACTTGATCATATCTTTCCTACTACCTAGTTTTATTGCATTAGATCAAACCCTCAAACACTTGCATTGTTAGGATCTAATTAAATTGTGGGTTGGGAAGTAGAATTGAGGTAGTACCTATTACCTGTTACTTATGAAACCTTGGGAGTTACTTCTACGTTTGCTTATTATGCTATGCTATGCTAGTAGACGTGGATTGGGTGAGTGATATCCATGACAGATGTGAGATTGATAATTTTAATGGTTTATCTAAGGTGGCAACTTAAACACACATCTGGGTGGATTGAGGCACCTGATGTCTATCAGGACTTGCCTGTTTTTATTTTGGACCGCCACCCAGGCTCAAAGGGATCATAAGATTTTTCATGCTAGAAACTTCCGTGTGCAGCCACATGCTACTATGGGCTCTAGCATAGTTGACTAAGTTGTGCGAACTCTTACGGGGTGGACTAGCAGATGTAGGGGATGTAGGTGTACCGGTTTACCCCACATGTAAGGTGCTAGCGCTTCTGAAAGACTATGTCTTGGTCATCCGCCTTCTCAAACACCCTGTAGTGCGAGAAACCAAACGGAGGCGATCGAGTCTTGTGGGAAAAGTGCGCAAACCTCTGCAGAGTAACAAACTAATCATGATTAGCCGTGTCCCCGGTTATGGACATTTTGAGTATCTAGTTCTTGGATTATCCTGTTGATCTCAACACGTTACTTATTATAATTTGTTTGGGTTTAATGAGTACTTTTAATTGGGATTGAGGATGCTGTCAACCATTCTCAATGTTTAACAACCACCATGATAGTTAAATAAATTTTATTCCTTTGAAGTAGGGAAAAATTGGCTTTTCGCAAAAACTGTAACCATAGAGCTTTCCACCGGCCATATATGCATGTAGTATAGGCTTATTGTTTCATTACTCTCTATGTGTTACATTGCCAGCATATTCCATGTGCTGACCCGTTTTCGGGCTGCAACTTTTCATGTTGCAGACTTTTCAGACGACGAGTAAGAGGTACGTTAGGGTTACGATTTCCTATACTCAACTTTGCCGTTGGTGTTGATGGGAATCCACAACCTTGTTGCTTCCGCTATATTTTGGATTGAGGTAATAGTATTTACGTTACTTTATACATGTGATTTACCTCTGTTATAAATCCTTCGAGTACTGTGTGTGTCAGCATACTGATCCAGGGATGACACATAAGCACAGAGACTTGATCCATTCGGGTCGGGTCGCTACAGCAAGATTCATCTATCTTCCTCAGTATGATACATGGATGATTCCCCGTGCAAGGTACTCTATCTTCTTCAGTAAGCAACCGAAAAAGCTTCCGGCATAAGGTACCGAGTCTTTCCCCAGCAAAGTCTTTAAGGGGGTAAGCTTCTGAAGCACGATATTTAGTCTTCTTCAGCAAGCTGTCCGATGAAAGTTTCGAGCACCAGCCAGCAAATATTCCTCAGTAAGACATTGGTACAAGGTAGTACACTGTGAATTTGCAGCATATGGCAGTAAATCCCAAGAATCAGATCCGCAACATTTTGGTCAGAATCAAGAATCAGTCAGAATACACGTCTGTCTCGGAATCAGGTCCTCATATATATGCAATGAGCATACCATCAAGATCTTACAAGTCACTCGGATGAGGATCTGACAACCACGTGAGGATGGTTAATAGAAGAAAGCCAGTATACACCACAGTGTGACAAAGGATTATAAGGATTGACGACATCAATGAGCTCAATACAAGTACCCGTGAACCTGGAAAATGATCCTGATGAGCCCTTGTCCCCTTTTTCTCCAATGACGACACCACGCCTGTGATCTGAGCTGTTTCTAGCTATCCAGGGTGGATGCCGATTTTTGTTTCTCTCTTCAATGACTATTATGAGTCTGAGCTGCTTTTCAGCCGTCTCATACAGCTGTTGAGTTTCTTTTTGTGACGGTAGCCCTATAGCTTCTTTTTGGCTATTTTAGGGAGCTGCCACCTTCTTCTCATCGACCCAGTCTCATGCTCTGAGCTGCTTTTCGGCCGTCCTGACCCATGGTTGAGTTATTCCAGTAAATGTCCTAGATCTGAGTTGTAAAGACCGTTCTGGTGGCTACTGATTTATTTGCCGATTTCTTGCAAAGGTTTCGGATGATCATTTCCCAACGATCAGAACTTGAGAGGTGTTGAACCTGCCATTTAATGGGTTACCCTATCAGAAAAATGAGGATAAACTACAATTGCCGAAAAATTGCACCGACAGTACCTATGGTCATACGAAGAAGCAATATGACCCAACTCTTTCAGCCAAAGATCCAGACCAAGTAAACAATAATGAAGGAGCAAGACCCGTGATGCAGGTATGAAAATTGTTGCATGACTCCGTGGTGCAGATCCCCTGGATAGTCTAAGTCAGTATTGATTCACATGGATATG
Organism: Triticum aestivum; assembly: GCF_018294505.1. Classification (NCBI taxonomy): domain Eukaryota; kingdom Viridiplantae; phylum Streptophyta; class Magnoliopsida; order Poales; family Poaceae; genus Triticum; species Triticum aestivum. Next base: position 542,053,127 of record NC_057810.1, on the reverse strand, counting down.
CCTACAGCATGAGTAATCGGCATGAGGAATAACAGTCTGAAAGCCTGAGTCCCTCACTTATATGAATCATCATGGATAGCCTGTCGTGAACAAAATTTTTCCGTCAGAACCACCGTCAGCCAAGTCTGCAGATATTATCATACAGGCCAAACCCTTTATGATGGCCACGACAAGAGACAATCAAATATTTGGTACGGATCCGATACTCACGGCAGTGGAACCGGTTAAGATGATTCAGAAACTTCTGCGACGAGTCAGAATCTGTCAGGAAACGGTTATGTTTTAACTCACTATTTGGAACCCAAAGGACCTGCATTTAGTGGAGAAACCCAATGCAATGAGTCCGAGTTTGAGTTTCATCAAAAAATTCTGATCATCATTACATGAAAGGTTGTTAGTGCCGGGTGGCACACCTAGCGGAAATCACTTTTGGATTTGTGAGATGGACATATATTTCAGTCATGATAAGTAAATCACACTCAGCTAGTCAGCAGATCTGAAAAAGAAATTGGAGCATATATAAGCATGAGCAAGCCAGGCAAGATCTGTCAGAATGTGGATACAGTAAAGAAAACCACCCCAGGGCCAGTCAGATAAAAATTTAATGGGAACAACAATAAAGGAAAAAAGGATACCCGAGTTGGAAACGGTTTCCTTAAGTCAGAATATTCATACTAGTTCCCTGAGCAACCAAATCTCGAGGAAGAGATTTCTTTAAGGGGGTAAGGTTTGTGATAGCCTGATTTTTGGTCCTTTCTTTTTCTTTTGTTTTTCTGAGGTTTTTGCCCGAGTTTTTCTTTTTCGTGGCTTTGTGGTATGGAAACTAAAGAAGATGCCCTCTTCTTTGCTTCCAGAGTGGCTTGTCATTCCCAAATATTTCCCTAGACCCTGTCATTTTCATCCTAGCCCAAATCTCAATATTCTTTTTATTGGGAATATTCCTTTTCTATTAAAGGAATAACTCCAATTGCCCTAGGTTGTGAAGCAACCTATATTTCCTTCACTCCAAAAATTCCCAAATAATTATCATAAACTTTTTGGGTCATATCTTGATCAAATATGGCAAAACTTTTCATTGCCATGTTAAAAAATAATTCCCCAATATTCCTTTTTCTATTCTGCCCTGAATGGCACTTTGTGAAGGAAATGTCATTTATATTTCTCCTATTGACTCCCAACCTTTTTGGGCATGTTTATATGTCCAAATAATTGTACCATGCACAAGTTCAAATTTATTTGCCTAGCCAATCTTCCTCAGTTATTTTTCAAAGTTTTTGTCAAACAGAAAGCTTTGTGAAGGAAGTAGTAGCTTGGAGTATCCAAATGAGTTGAACTTTTGCACACTCCTTAATGTGCTCATATTAACCCCTTCCACCCATTTGCAGCCCCATCCAATCATCTATGTGAGAACAGGAGCAAATCTTTGATTCTGGCATTATTTTCAGGTTGTGAAGCAAGTATATTTTATATTGCTTCAAAAATCCTAATAGATTACCAGATCATTCTTATACCCATAAAACATCTCTCCACCCATTTTGGCATAATTTCAATGATCCATTTGATCACCAATATTATTTCAAGCTTTTGGTTAGTAGAGATGTTTGTGAAGCAAGTGCCATTTTGGCTTGGCCATTTGGCATGGGCTTTTTACAGCATCTTCACATGACAAATTATCAAGCTTTGCCTAATTTGAGCTCAAGTGGACACTCCATGTGAGTGCACCATCATGATCTTAATTTCTGGACCATTTTGGCAGTTGCAAAGCAACTGCAGTAAATCTTTATCCCTTTGCCCCCAAAACCTCCAGGACCATAGTCCCTCCATAGCTAAACCCCCCAGACAACAATTCTACCACTCACCCTCTCTGGTTTTACCTCTAGAATGTTGCCAAGTTTGTAACAGCAAACTTGTGGAGCTTGGTTTACTCCACTCCCTTTGTCTCTGCCTGTCTATTTACCTTAGTAATACTCCACGCTGGAAGGACTACGCGGTAGACATGATTTAGCCTCAGTAAAAACTAAAAAATGTGCCATGCTAGTGGTGACCATGAGGACAGCCAGCCAAAACGGTGGTCTAGCCACTGTTGGCCTTGGCATCATCGCTCCGGCCGGTTCTGGCTTGTCCCCAGGTGTCAAACAACTCAGCATCGTCGTCCTCTTCACCCTGGACCCCTCTCCCCCGGCAGCTTCCTCGCCGACGCTCGCCGACGAACGCCCATGGGAGCACTGTGGCCGACAACACAATTATGGCGCCCGACCTCTTCCTCTGCTCCCCTCGTCTCCATGACCCCTGAGCCTCGTCCGCGTCCTCCCTCGTCACCTTGCCACCCATCTCTGCGACCCTTGGCCGCGCGTGCCCGTCGCCGGAGCACGGACACGTAGCCGCGGACATGCCACGGCCTTCCCTCCTCGCCCCGGCTATAAATGGCTACCCCGAGCCCTCCCGAGCTCACCTCTCGCATCACCACTTCCCCAGGATCCCTCCCATGCACTCGCCTGAGCTCCTGGAGCTCTCCTCGGCCGCCATGGCCGCCGCCCCCTCCGGCCTAAATTCGGCCGAAGCCGAGCCCTCCTCCACCTCTAGCCACCACCATCACCTTCCCCACACTCCGGCGAGTCTCCCCTGCCATTTCCCTCGTCGCCGGTGCCCCTCTAGGGTAGTGCTCCTCGACCAGCCGCCGCCTCTTAGTCCCCGTCGTCGCGGCCTCCTCTCCGCTCTAGCTCTCCCCGACGCCAGCTCTCCCTCTGGATGGGCGCAGTGCAGCCGCCTGATACATCTCCAACGTATCTATAATTTTTGATTGTTCCATGCTATTATATTACCCCTTTTGGATGTTTATGGGCTTTATTTTACACATTTATATCATTTTTGGGACTAACCTACTAACCGGAGGCCTAGCCCATATTGCTGTTTTTGCCTATTTCAGTATTTCGAAGAAAAGGAATATCAAACGGAGTCCAAACGGAATGAAACCTTCGGGAGCGTGATTTTTGGAACAAATCTGATCCGGAGAGCTTGGAGTGCAAGTCAACAAGCTCCCGAGGGCCCTGTCGGGGATATACCCCGCGGTGTAACCCGGTCGGAAGTATAACCCGGCCGGACTTGGCGACTCACTAATGACACGCCCTGACTGGACGACACACTAAGTGACCCGCCCGATCCTGGCGACTTATAGGTGACCTGGCAAGTGGATCAGAGGAGCGACAAGACCCGGGGGCCTAGGAGGCTCAAGGCCCAGAAGGCCGGCTTATGTTATGGTAGGCCGGCTTAAGAGGAAAGGCGTGAGGAGTATCTCCCTTACAAGGAATCAAGACCCGTACTTGTATCCGGCTTGTAGTACAAGATAGGCTAGTCCTACTAGGACTCCACATGTAACCCACCCCTCTAACTTATATAAGGAGGGGCAGGGCTCCCCAAAGAGGGACAAGAAACAAGAAATAATACTGAGGGCTAGACACAAAGGGGAGCCGGCTTACGGCGACTCTTCTCATGAGCATAATGAGACCTAGCCACAAATAGCATGTAGGTACCGGATGATGTTTCTCGGGCCCCGAAGCTGTCTAAATCCTTGTCTTGCGTGTTGCGTCTCTCGTCCCGATCAACCCCTCTCAAGCTACCACATAGATGCATTGGCCTCACGACTAAGTCCTGACACTAAGGACATCTGACGTGTTAATTCCACGACAGTTGGCGCCCACCGTGGGGCTCGTGCACGGTGGTGTTGAGTTCTTGAAGGGCGCTATCCCAGGGATCGAGAAGTTCTGCCCAGCTTATTGAAGAAGTCCCGACCGCCTTGACGAAAGGTTCCGTCTAAATCGCCGAAAAGGTTCCGACCGCCTCGACGAAAGGTTCCGTCTGAATCGGCGAAAAGTTCCGAACGACTCGATGAAAGGTTCCGTCTGAATCGGCGAAAAGTTCCGATCGCCTCGACGAAAGGTTCCGTCTGAGTCACCAAAGAGTTCCGATTTCCTCGATGAAAGGTTTGGTCTGAATCGCCGAAGGGTTCCAGCCGAATCGCCGAGAGTTTCCGGTTCAAAAGTTCCGGATGATCAAGAGGTTCCGGTTTAAAAGTTCCGGGTTATGTGGAGAGCTCAGGCACTAGAAGACACAGAATCAATTAACTCTTTTGTCAAAAAACAAAAGCAGCACTATGCATTATCCGGCGCCAGCATCCGGGAAAAAATACCAGCCATCGCCCCAGCGGTCCGGTTTACGTCAACCGCCGACCGGCTCGCCCGTCCGCACCACCTTACAACACCACGGACGACTCGCCCGTCTGCCCTCGTGGCCGGTTCACGCGTCCTCACCGGCTTACAATGTGGATGACAACTTGCTCGTCTGCACCGGCTTACAAATGCCATGGCCGATTTATCGGTTTGTTCCCGCGGCCGATTCACCCGTGAGGGATTTCGGTTTCACCTAAGGATCATCAATTTCATGGTGGATTATTTTTGGCCTAAACAAATCAGGTGATATCCATCCAAGTTTGTTTTATTATCACATGTTGTTTTTGTCAAAGAACAAGTTTATCTTTGCCTTGGTCTGCAATATTGTTTATGCAGGACAATTATTTATGACAAAAGGTGATATTATACCGCGGAGGTGGAGACACGCCAACATCTGTCTGAGCCGCCTTTGATGTTGCGGTCGTATTTACGATCCGTCTCTTGCGGCCTGGTCTACATCAACACACCGGGCCGCATTTTTCTGGATGAGTTGTTTATTGAGTATGAGCAAGTCATTACTTGGGAAGCCCGGTTTCTCTTCCAACAAATTGGAGGCAAATTATCATATATTATCAACCGCCGTCTGCACTGAATGGCTCAATGGATAAGTGCACAAGTCACCGGCACTACGGTTTGGTTAATTTCAAACAGCCAGTTGGAAGGAACCATTGGCCGAGTTGCTGACACGGTTCATACGGGATCATTTATAACCCGCCGCAATCACCTCAACCTTCTGTGGATAATCACTAGCCTAACATATCAGGTGAAATACCATCCAATATATTTTATATTACAAAAGAGCAATTACTTTGGTTTGCAAGATTGTCCCATGCAGGATTCAAACCGGTCTATATCACGGTTAATTATGGAGAATCTCAAGCCAACTCCTCAAGTCGTCTTGAGACTCGGGGCTACAATGATATGACTCAGCAAAATTAGCTGGTTTCAATGGATTCAAGAACTCCGGGTCATTGGAGGGAAGGTAACCCGGTTCCAGAGGCTACCGTTATATTGGTGAAAAATTTAAGGGCCATCAGAAAATTTTTGGCTTAAAAAGAAGGACTCCGGTTTAAATTACGGTTCAAGAGACATCTCTCTCCCACAAAGCACTGACACTCTTAATATCTGGTTTAAAATCCGGCTCAAGAAAGATTACAGGGTGCCAAAAAGAACTTGCTGCCATGATGCGCGGTTTAAACATAGGTATCCTGCCTTACGGCTTATCTTATTATGGTCACTTGGGGGCTTCCTATTCAAACATAGGTCGTATCTGAACCAAAGAGAACATAGCTGTTGATACCCGCTTGATCGGCATACTGCCAAACCCACTTGGGGGCTTGTTGATCATATTTGAATCATAGCTTAACCCCTTTGGGTCTGACGTGGATCGTATACGAATCAACGTCATTAAACAAATCTTATGGTCACTTGGGGGCTTCCTGTTCAAACATAGGTCGTATTCGAACCAAAGAGAACATAGCTGTCGATACCCACTTGATCGGCATCGCCAAAGCCACTGGGGGCTATATGATCGTATTCGAATCTTAGCTTAACCCCTTTGGAACGGTTTACTGATCATATCCGAATCAGAAGCCTCAAAAAGTTTTTTTTCTATCTCTGGTAAGGTTTATTGCAGCCACAATTACTTAACCTGAGACCTTTTGGGGATTATATCTCAAATGTATATAAGTGTTTTATGATTAACCCGGCTTGACTTTTGACTATAAGTCGCCAGCTTATGACAACCATCATTTATATGGAAGCATTGGCTTCTAAGGATTGGATTATCACCCTTATTACACAGGTCATGTAAACCGGCAGTACGAATTCAATATCACAGTGGTCATTTGGGGGTTTCCTGTTCAAACATAGGTCGTATTCGAACCAAAGAGAACATAGCTGTGGATACCCACTTTGATCGGTAACGCCAATGCCACTGGGGGCTATATGACCGTATTTGAATCTTAACTTAACCCCTTTGGAATGGTTTACGGATCATATTCGAATCCGAAGCCTCAAATTTTTTATCTGTTTTTATACAACCGCAAGTATTTGGGTTGTTACAAATATCATATGTGCCGGATCTTACAGAGTTGAGTTATCAACTTCACTGTCCGGGTCACATAAGCCGGCGGTATCATTCAAAGGATCATAGGGATCTTGTGATCTACTTGGGTGCAGGATAAGACTACATTTGGGTGGTTACCTGCCCTGGTTTTTGACATTAAGTTGCAAGGGCATATGTTGTTTAAACTCTTTGCAGGATTTGCAGGAATATGACATATAAATGATTAAGTTCAAGCTCATTACCAAACTTGATGCACCAAAATAATTATCCGTTCTGGATTTTTCTCAAAAGCTATAAGCCACCGGGTTATAAAAATTCCAGCATACAATGAAGGCGAATTAAATCATCGTCGGCCAAGAGCCACCGGGTATTTAAACTCTGGGTTTACTTATCAACCGATGAGGTATTCAAACTTTTAATAGCCAAAACAGGCTAGATTTTCATGATGATATTGAATGATTGAGGTTTTCGTACCGTGTTATATTATTCAAATCTTGAATAGCCAACATGGCTGGATTTCTATTGTGATTGTCAGTAACCAGTATTATTGAGGTTTTCAAAGTCGCTTTAGCGCAATGGCTATTATTTTATCAAAGGATATGATTTATTCTACAATGGAAGGAATAGTCCCGAGTTGCTGCAGGCTTATGACCCGACACTTGGGGGCTACATTATTCAAATTGAGATTATATCAAATATGCAAGTCTCATGTCACTGCAAGCATGCACCATGACACTTGGGGGCTAATGCAAAGTCATTGTTTGCTCACCTTATTGAAGACCCGACTCATCACATTGTAATGAGCCGACCCTTGGGGGCTACCAATTGCTCCTGTCAATAGTTCAAGGTACATAAGTTTTAAATCCATTATATTGAAGGATCCATTGCTCAGTTGGTAAAGCACAAAGCTCTTAACCTTGTGGACGTGGGTTCAAGCCCCGTGGTGGAGATCACATCATGTGATGTTATTATCAATGAAATATATATAAAGTCCCAGCTTAGTATTATCTTACTAAGCTGACCCTTGGGGGCTACAGGTAATATGGATATAAGGGAGAAATATCTTCCAATCTTCCAATTTTCAGTTTTGAGCAAACCAGATTGACCCGACATCACCAATCATTATGACCCGGTGTTTGCAACAATCATAACCCGGTGTCATCAATAATCATGAACCGGCAGTGGTAACAATCATGAACCAGCGTTGGAAACAATCATGACCAAGAATTATCAGTTTTTATAGCCCGGTGATTTGAAATCACAGATCGACAAGTTCTATATTTTCAAACCGGCTGAATATCAGATGAGTATTTCAAGACCAATATTTCTTAAGCCAGCGCTTTGGAAGCCGACTCAAATGGATTATTTGTTTATAGTATATCTTCACGCCCAATATGTGACCCTATCCAAAAGGAACTCGAAGGTCCCACCAAGGATAGACCCGCATATTGAAACGCTTTGCAAGGTGGATATCATTACATCAACATTACATAATAGATGGGGATACATACATAAGGCATACAATGCCACTCAAATACAACAATACATCGTCCATAAGATCAACATCCGACTACGGAAGAAACACAAACAGAAACTCAAACGACATCCACCCTGCTAGCCCAGGCTGCCGACCTGGAACCTATCCCCTGATCGAAGAAGAAGCAGAAGAAGAACTCAATGCAAGCAAGCATCGCTCTCGCGTCATGATCATCGCAAAACCTGTACCTGCAACTGTTGTTGTAGTAATCTATGAGCCACGAGGACTCAGCAATCCCATTACCATGGGTATCAAGACTAGCAAAGCTTAATGGGAAAGGAAGGGCTAAAGTGGTGAGGTTGCAGCAGTGACTAAGCATATATGGTGGCTAACATACGAAAATAAGAGCGAGAAGAGAGCAAATGGAACGGTCGTGAAGCTAGCAATGATCAAGAAGTGATCCTGAACTCCTACTTACGTCAAACATAACCCAAAACCGTGTTCACTTCCCGAACTCCGCCGAAAAGAGACCATCACGACTACACACACGGTTGATGCGTTTTAATTCGAATCTGGTGTCAAGTTATCTACAACTGGACATTAACAAATTCCCATCTGCCTATAACCACAGGCATGACTTTTGAAAGATTATACCCTGCAGGGGTGTCCCAACTTAGCCCATGATAAGCTCTCGCGATCAATGAAGGATATACCTTCTCCCAGGATAACCCGATCAGACTCAGAATCCCGGTTTACAAGACATTTCGACAATGGTAAAACAAGACCAGCAAAGCCGCCCGATGCGCCGACAATCCTGATAGGAGCTGCGCATATCTCGTTCTCAGGGCAACACCGGATAGGTCAGCCTATGAGTAAAACCAACCCTCGAGTTGCCCCGAGGTGGCCCCGCAGTCTGCCCGGTTCAGACCAACACTTAGACAAGCACTGGCCCGGGGGGGGGGGGCTAAAATAAAGATGACCCTTGGGTTAATTACTCCCAAGGGAAATATAGGTGGTGGTGAGGCAAATGGTAAAACCAAGGTTGGGCCTTGCTGGAGGAGTTTTATTCAAAGCGAACTGTCAAGGGGGTCCCATAAATCACCCAACCGCGTAAGGAACGCAAAATCCGGGAACATAACACCGGTATGACGGAAACTAGGGCGGCAAGAGTGGAACAAAACACCAGGCATAAGGCCGAGTCTTCCACCCTTTACCAAGTATATAGATGCATTAATAATATAAGAGATATTGTGATATCCCAACACAATCCTGTTCACCATGGAGCAATCTTCAACTTCACCTGCAAGTAACAACGCTATAAGAGGGGCTGAGCAAAGCGGTAACATAGCCAAGCAACGGTTTGCTAGGAAGGGTGTCAAAGGTTAGAGGTTCATGGCAATTTGGGAGGCTTTAAGAGCAAAAGATAGGTAATGCAGCGTAGCGATATAACGAAGCAACTAGCATAGCACTGATAGTAGTGAGATCCAGGATAGCGGTCATCTTGCCTGAAATCCTGCAAGGAAGAAGAACGAGTCCATGAAGAAGACGAATGGATGAAGCCGAACAAAGCGTAGACGAAAGAATCCTCACGATCGCAACGAAACGGGAACTATCGAGAAGAAGCACACAACATAGTAAGCGCACCACTCATAGATAAGACATGATGCACAACAAGCATGATGCATGACAAAACTACATGAAGCTACTCATGGCAAGATATGATGCAAACAAGAGCAACACATCAAGGCAAGTGTAAATGAGGCCGTGAACAACATATAACAATTCTGGTAAGTCCTCATATGCATAATTCGAAATTAGTCCAGATCTGAACAAACCTTAGGTTCAAGTTGTTAAATATCAAGTTAAGATGCACCAAGATGATCTACACGAGATTCTAGTCAAGTTACATATAAAGTTCATTTAGTTCGGAGCTACGGCCTAGAAGATATGAGCAAAACAAGTTAAACATGGCATTGATGCAAAATGTATACAAACATCAAGCAAACACCTCAAAACATGGATGCAACATGATAATATGAAACTACATGCAAAATCAAGCAAGTTTCATATAGAGCACACTCAAAACGGAGCAACGGTTCAACACATACACTCCAAACATGATATAGCAACAATCTGTCCAAAACAGCAACTAGGCATATTGCAAGCATCAAAACAATATGCTACAACACCTCAATATGAAAACAAAAGGCATGGTCATGATGTACAGGTAAAGCATAACAAAACATGAACTCTGAGCTATCTCCAGAAATCACTAGAACATGCTCAAACACACATGGCAAGATTGCAAATAATGATAGTTTCAGACTTTAGCAAAAATAACATTAGGTTGCAATGTTTAGAGCTATCAAACAACATGCTACAGGAACTTAGCAGGGCAAACAAAGGCATGGCATGAATCTACTAAATGCATAGAACAAAAGTCCCTTATTGACCATGAGCTAAAAAGGCACAGAAAATATGATGGCACCCATGTAAACATGGCAAGTTATATGACAGATTCATACATGGCAGGAACAACAATAAGTAGGCATGTTGATGAGCTTGAACCACTCACCACAGAGCAATACATGGCATGGCAAGGCAACCAACAGTAAGAAGACATGTTTATGAAGCAAAGCATGGCAAGAGCAAGTTCATAGGGTGCATGGATCACTAGCAACAATCATGGGAACATTGAACTTAATGTTAACAGGCTGACAACAACATTATTTAGCAACTTTGGAGCAAGGAAACAACAAGCTACAGCAAGCTATAAATGCAACCAGGGGTATGCATGGATAGACAATAACCATATATTCAAAACATAATTACTGAAGTATCTCAAAATATGCATGTATCTCTCTGTAGCATCAAGTTTACATGGCATCAAAATAACAGCAGAACAGGGACTAAAATCAGCAACATCGCGAAGCCTAGTTTTCATGCTTGTGTTAGTCACCACATTGATCACAAAAATATTGGTAAGCACCTCTATAAAGAAGACATGGCATAGTTCAAAACACATGTAGACATCAACCTCATAGGATGCACACATCAAACATGGCAAAAATGACAAATGAGCATGTTCTGTTAACAGCCAGCAGACAACATCAACTAGCACTCTTGCAACGATGATTCAGGCATCAAGATGAGCTCAAATGAACATGATGTAATGGAATGAAATGAAGTACTCCTTGAGACGAACAATTTGACATATTACACGCGCAAAACGGAGCAGTATGCATGGAGATATGATGCGATGAACATGGCATGATAATGTCAAAATATTTCGGGACAGTCATTTTTAAGAAAAAAAACGGAGTGAGCGCATATTAGCTAAATAGCGTTGCAGGCGAGGGATAGGCTGACGGGGGCGCTCACCAGAGCGGGCCGAGGCCCGGTAGGCGTTGGGCTGGACCCCGGGGAGGCCGGGGAGATGGGCCTGGTGCGGGGACGGGCCGCGAGGCGACGTAGCCCACGTGGGCGCGGTGTGGGCGGCCGGGTCGAGCGGCTCCTCCGCTCGACCCCGACCAGGGCGGCAGCACGGAGCAAGGGCACCGGTGGCGGGGTGAGGGGCCGCCAGATCCGGCGATGGGGCGGCAAAACGGGGCCGGCAGCGAGCTCCCATGGTGGCATGGACGGATGCCGGCGGCGGGGTTGGGACGGCGCTGGAGCAGGAGGGTTCGGGGACGAGCTGGGGCGGATCCGGCGAGGTCGAAGCGGGCACCGGGGTTCTCCGGCCGGCGGTGCGCGAGGTCGGCAACGAGGAAGTCCGGCGGCAGGGTCGTAGGGGCGAGGCCGATGAGGCGCTCCTAATCCCATCGGGATCGAGCGGGAGGGCGAGGCGAGCGCCAGGGGCGTGCGGCGGCGCGGCACGGGCGCCTCAGGCCCTGATCGGCCCGGGGCGGGCCGCGGATGGGCTGGAGCGGGCCAGCGGCGGAGGGAGAGGCCAGGGACGCGTGGCGACGCGGGAGTGGAGGGGAGTGCGGCGCGGGT